>NC_081184.1:8768400-8969917 GCF_029867415.1 Vicia villosa | reverse complement strand
GTAATATTATGAATGGTGATGGATATTTGTGGTGTGACATCATGAGAAGTAAATATCGAATAGAAAGTAACATGGATAGCTTGCATGCCAAGTAGTCTGACTTAATCTTGTGGAAGGACATTGTTAGGGCTACTACTTAGTTTAAAGACTTGGGCATTTGGATAATAGGGGATGGTACTTCTATTAATCCGTGGAGTCAATGCTGGATCGATAACGGTCTGGTTGTTGATGAGTTGGAGACGAGTATTCCTGATAGTTTGAGTGCAGTTACAGTGAAGGATTTAATAGATGAAACTGGAATGTAGAACTGGAGTATGCTAAGTTGGCGGCCAACCAATATTCAGTTAAAGATTGCTGCAGTGCTTCCTCCTAAGGCTCATAATGGAAGAGATATGTTTGTTGCTGCCACAAACAAAGATGGGCAGGTTTCTATCAATCAGTTGTACAAATTCCTTGATGATGTTGATCAGGATATTGACTGCAAGGATTGGGATAGAATCTCGAAGTTAAAAGCCCCTGAAAGAGTGAGGAATTTTGTGTGGATCCTCAAGCATGATCGATTGCTCACAAACAATCATATGAGTATTGATGGCTTTGGTCGTGATGGATGCCCAGTGTGTGGCGCTGTCAGTGATACTTCCTTACATTCTTTGAGGGATTGTGGCATGGTGAAAAGATTTTGGGATAGCATCATCCCTTTTACTTTAACGTTTGATTTTTTCCATGCAGGTTGGGAAGATTGGTTACATTTAAACATCTTCAGTGATTTCGTTGGCTATCGTGACTGGTGTAATATTTGGGCTATAAGCTGCCATACGCTTTGGTTTTGGAGGAACAAAGAAGCCCATGATTCTAACTATGTTAGAACTTTTCGGGCTAAGGAAGTTATAGAAGAAAAGATCTTAAATTATAACCAATCTATGCTATTGAAGAATAAGATCATGGAGAAAAGTTCAGATCAACATCAAGTTTGCTGGTGTGCTCCTTGCCCTCCCTTTGTGAAACTTAATGTGGACGGATCCCATGGGAGCAATGGCTTATCTGGATGTGGAGGAATTCTTAGGAATGCTCAAGGGGATTGGTTAGGCGGCTTTGCCAAAAGTATTGGTTCATGTAGTGCCTTCATGGCGGAGATTTGGGGTATTTATATTGGTGTTAAATTGGCTATTCATCTTGGTTTTACTAAGATTGTCATTGATTGTGTCAACAGGGATAGTTTCAAGAATATGGTGGTGGGAAGCTTGATTCGAAATATTAATATAATGAGGAGCCAATTGAATATAGTGAAGATTCACCACATTTATAGGGAGGTTAATAGTTGTGCTAATCTCCTTGCTAATGAGGGTAGGAAGTTGAACGACAATTCCCCTTATTATAGTGAGGCTCCTCCTTGGATTCGTCATCTTATGGAGGAATATAGTAGAGATAATTTTGTTGTTCGGAATTTTCCTCTGTATTTTTTCTTGCTTTAGGGCCTAGGCCCTCCATTTTATATATATAAAAAAAAGAATAGTTTTGTTAACTGCATGAAGAATATCAATTACAACTGATTAATCTGAAACAAATCAAATGGAAGGAATGTATGATTGAAACAGTGATGAATGAATTATTGGTAGAAGACGTGGTCAATGCAAACAATGAATTGTCGAATGAAAAACAATGGAAAAGCATATCAACATCAATATCTGTGAATTCTCCTTGATCTAGCACCATTTAATCTATGTTTGCATCTTCTCTCTGTCACCCAAAAATCCTTATTAGTCCCAAATAAAAAAGAAGTGAAACTAATAATCATAGTAAGGGCAAAATCAAGTTAGTATTAACTATGCCCAACACTTCCATGTCCACTATTTATTCTGACAACAGTCCATCTTCCATGTCTACAATGACTGTCTTCCGCAATTAGTTCATTGTCAACATTCGATTTAATCATGTCTTCAAATTATAGCTCATTATCCACCCGTGTCGACCATGATTGAAGGTCGCAAAAAGACCTGTCAACAATAATACATTGTAGAAGAACATGTGTATAGTAGTTTAAACATCCCCCTCATTCATCACTCAACAGTGTGTTCTATCTCAAAAAATCTTGACTGTAGGGTGTCCTGCCTGAGTCTCCAACATTTATATCTCCAGACGCAAACCACTCATAGATCTCAGTCTAATTGACAAAAGAAAGAAGTAAATATCATTCAGATAGTTTAATGCCCAATCTACAAAGTCGAGATTAAAATACTGAAATTGTTTTTCTTATCGGATTCTTCGTTGTTTTCTATCTTAGCGGGCTTTGCCTCTTTGGTATCCCTCAAATGTAAGGGTAAAATGGCCTTTTGTGAAGGCAACTCAGCAATACATAAAACAGCTTGAGCCCAACCGACATATATTACCATATTTTGTTACAAATGCCTCTGCAACACGCTTACAAAGCTTCAATGTCAACTTGGAACCTGTAAGCTCAAGAAAGAGATACTTTTGGGCAATCTTACCCAAGTTTGAAAATAATAAATCCAAATTAACTCCCAGAAAAGAACAGTCTGAAGGATAGAAAAACACTTAGAAAGGGGGGTTTGAATAAGTGTAGTCTAAAAACTTGGACGATAAAAATAAATTGCACAGTTATTTTTATCCTGGTTCGTTGTTAACTAAACTACTCCAGTCCACCCCCACGGAGTGATTTACCTCACCTGAGGATTTAATCCACTAATCGTAACAGATTACAATGGTTTTCCACTTAGCCCACGACTAAGTCTTCTAGAGTATCCTGATCACAACTTGATCACTCTAGGAATAAATGCTTAGACACAAGCTAAGACTTTCTTAGAGTATCCTGACCACCACGTGATCACTCTAATTACAACTGCTTAGACACAAGCAAAGACTTCCTAGAGTATCCTGATCAACACTTGATCACTCTAGTTACTTACAAATTAATGTAATCAAATAAGAGTATTACAATTGCTTCTGAAAAGCTATAATCACAACAGTGATATTTCTCTTAAAGTTTAAGCTTAATCTCACTAATATATTACAACAACAATATAGTGAGCTTTGATGAAGATGAAGTTTCTGAGCTTTTTGCTTGGATAGCGTTTCAGCAAGTTAATTGTTAGTAAATCGTCAACCTTGCTTCTCATCAGGACTTCATACTTATAGGCACTTGAGAAGATGACAGTTGGGAGCATTTAATGCTTTGCGTATTCCGTACAGCATTGCATTTAATGTTTCACGCTTTTGCAACTACCTCGAGCCTTGTTCATGCTGTGTCTACTGACGTTGCCTTTAATAGCTTCTAACGTTTCTTTTGCCAGTCAGCGTAGTCTGCCACCTGTACTTGCTTCTGATCTGATGTTTGTGTATACAACGTTTGAATATCATCAGAGTTAAACAGCTTGGTGCAAAGCATCTTCTTGTCTTCTGACCTTGAAGTGCTTCTGAGCGTGATACCATGAGAACTTCAGTGCTTCTGCTTCTGAACTCAAGTTCTTCTGATGCTTCCATAGACCCATGTTCTGATTCTGCCTTGACCATGTTCTGATGTCTTGCCAGACCATGTTCTGATGTTGCATGCTGAACCTTCTGAGTTAAAGCTTTTGAGCGTTGATTTGTGTATACTCTTTATATATTTCCTGAAAGGGAAATTGCAATGTATTAGAGTACCACATTATCTCACACAAAATTCATATCCTTGTTATCATCAAAACTAAGAGTATTGAACAAAACAAATCTTGTTCTAACACAGTCCAACCGTAAAAATCTAACAAAGTCGGTTCAATAGAAAAAAAGAAGTCTACAAAAAAGGTTTGCAACAAAAAAGACCACAACAAAATTTCATAACAAAACGGGAGAACAGAGAATCGGCACAACAGAAAATGAGAGGAAATAATTATAACGGGAACAAAATAACAGAATATGAGGACAGAGTTTTGAAAAGGAAGAAAATCGGTTTGTAACATAAATTGTAGAAAATCACAACCGAAAAAGAGAAAAGGAATTCACCTCTGATAGGTTTGTAACAACCTTTCTTCAAATCATCTTTCTCTCACCACCACGATTCCCGAATCCTCCTCCATATCTCCATATTTCTCTCCATAATCACCATCACCAATTTCAATCTATAAAAGAATAATCAGAAAACCATAAAAATATCGTTAACAAATTTCCATAACAGAAAACTCACCTCATAACACCTTCAATCTTGAATCATTTCCATTCTCCAACAATCTTCAATCATTATAACAAACACTCGATGGGCTATTAATTGATTCCAAATATAAAACTAAATTAAGCAACATTAATACACCTAAACCAAATTTGAATGGAGAAAATAAAACAGAAAGTTAGGTATAGAATATTACTCACAGATTCATGGACGGACACAGAAGAGTCACAACCCTTTCACTTAGGATCATTATCAGGGAAAATATACCCTATATCAGGGGTCCTAAAGCTCCTAAAATTGCATCAACCATGCAGTGAAGTGTAACACCCCCTGTAACTGAAGAATAGAATTTAAGAATCCAAATGAGTATTTCTTAAAGGCTTTTAGAAATAATGAAAATTTATGTTAATTACTTACCATCAGAATGAGCCTCGCAACCTTTATCATGAGGTGTGTTAATTCCACCAATAATCAAGGGATAACCGGGTTCCAATCGATGGAGGTCAAACCCGTGCCCAACCCGAAACGGAAGAACCTTGTTAGGAATGGCAGAGATTGGAGATTTGTCGATTTAAACGGAGGTGGTGGGAGTTGAGACGCTTCGTGGTAACTTAAGATGGAGATTGTGAGGGAAAGAGCAAGAGAATGAAATTGGGGGCGAAGATTTGGTAGACGTGGTAAATGGGATGGAGAAGGAGAGTGTTGTTAAAGAAGACGCAGAATAGATGCATTGGGTTTGTAGAGATGAAGAATGAAAGTGATTCATAAATATGAAAGGCATTATATGATAACCATTATTCTTGTAGCAGTTTAAAACGTGGATGGGCACACAGATTAAACAATATGTAAATGCAACATGAGAGTTGAAACAACATGGGGAGTTGAGTGATCGGCAGTTATGAACTAAAGTAAAATAAAATGCAATAAAATAAAAATAAATCAAATGCCAGGTGGAATTTTGTGGGAACATAAAGCTGTTATGGAAGGTTGTGGATTGAGGAAAAGCTAGACTTATCTTATATGATAGATTTTAGTCTTGGAATAATGGTTGGTTTAGTTTGGAAAAATTGTTTCGAACACAAAATTCCATTTTTTAATTTATCAAAGGATGTCAACATATCAGTTTACTTTAGGGCAAGTGTTTCGCATGGAGGTCATTGCAGAAAATGTTAGCAATGAAGCATAAAAACATAGATGAGAAAACAAAGAAAAATCATGAGCAAATAATAACTAAAATAATAAAAGAAATCTAAAATATTCATATTAAATTCTTAAAAGAGAGAATTAACATTTTTTTGTGCTCACCAAGAACTTTTTCTTGTTATATTTTTTTTCCTTCTGAAATCCTATGAATAAGGCATGAAAAAGAAATATGAATAAAAAACAAATATTAAATGTATGTATGCATGATGATGCAATTTAGTGATGAGATAAAGAGTAACCCTTAACATGTAAGTTCATAAGTTCGTTCTACGGGCAATCTACCCTCCCATAAAGGTAGTATTTTTCTAAAGGGATTTATGGATAACACAGAAGGGAAAAGCACAAGGGCCTCCCTTAAGTGGATCCTCATTGTAGACCAATATTTTGTCTCTTAGGTCGTATAAAGGTCTCACCATAAGTTTTTATTTTGGTTTTTATAAAGAGTCGTGTGTCAAATTCAAGTCCTATCTCTGAAAGAGTGCTCTTTATATAGAGTGCTCTTTACATATGGGTATGTGTTTAAGATAGGATATGGAGTTGTATATTCGCCATCTAAAAAACAGCTTGTGGTGACTTTATCAACTACCGAGGCTATATATATTGCAGCAACTCTATGTGCTTGTCAGTGTATATGGCTTAAGAGAATCTTGCGAAAGATTGGAGTCGAAGAGGTTGAAGGAACTATAGTTCAATGTGACAGCAACTCTGCCATTCAGTTGGCTAGGAATCCTGTTTTTCACGAAAAAAGTAAGCATATTCCTGTGTGATTTCATTTTTTAAGAGATTTAGTGAATTAAGGTGTTGTAGAATTAAAGTATTGTAACTCTCAAGGGCAAGTAGCAGACTTGGTGACAAAACCCCTCAAACTTGAGAAATTTGAAAAATTTGGTGGTATGCTAGGAATGGTTAGTGTGTCACAGTTAAACTAAAATACATGTGTTTTAGTTTAAGGGAGGGAAAGTTAGGTGGACACGTATTTTGTTTTTAAGCTACTGTTTTATTAGTCTGTTTGAATAAGACCCATTCTTTAGGAGAAATGGGGTTTGTTATTAGTGTCACTACTTTGTAGGCATGTAAAGAGTAGAGTTAGTTATTTCCTTTTGCTTGTAAAATGGCTATGCATTAGCTACTGATTAATCGAATAATAACACATTCCTCCACTTATTTTTTGAAGCTTTGTTTAAAACTAATTTCCAACAATGGATAATTAAACTTTGTAACAGCAATATAAGACTTAGGCCAGTAAAATTGATTTCACTTGTGACATTTGTTTATACAGAATTTTACCTTAAGTGGGGTAAAGACTGCTGATAGGCCCTTTGGTGATAAATAATTGATGCAAATGCATTATTAGAGCAATACACTAATTTTCCAGCATTACTACTGACACAGCCTAAAGTAACCGGCTTGCAGCTTAAGACACCCGTTTTCCATCATTACAGTCCGTAGTTTCTCTAAGATTAGCATGCATTTTGGTAAAACCAACCTAGTTGAAACATGTTGAATAAAAATCCATATTATTCTGCTTTCAACATGTTGAACAAGATGTCACAAAATCACAGGTATGACATCGTGTTTGTTGGAGCTGATCTGTCAAGTTATATGAATTGCTTTGTTAGCTACAAAATATTATGGAATATTCTGTTAGCTTATGTGTATCCCAGATCAAATCAATCAGAGATATATCAGAGATATTTGTTGGTTTTTACAATCTTTATAATTGGAAGCAATTTAAGAAAGATTGGATTAAAAAAACCTATTTTCTTGGAGATTAGGCAATAGACTTTGTGCAGCCTCCTTGTTGCGGTTTTAGGCCCAATTCAGCCAATACTAATTCTATGAATACACTGGCCTATACCTAGTTTTAAGTGGAACTAATATTTGTATTTTTAGGGTTCTAAGAATCCTTATTGTGTTTTGTGTTGTAAGTTTCATATGTATGCATTCACAAACCTGTAGGTGTTGAATGTTGTTTAATCTCCGAAGTTGTTAACCAAGGAGAGTAGTGTTGTTCTCATAACCTTTTGAACATTGAGAATTGTGTGTTTTGGAAGAGTGTCTTCTACAGTTTATTTTTTGTGTTGTTTGTCACGGGTTGTGGCCGTGGGGATTTGAGGAGGGTCTCATACCTAAGTGAGTCTTAGATAGAAGTCATAGGAAAGATAATGATTAGGTGAGAGGTTGTAAATGGGGGAGTTTAGTTTTGAATTGATACTATCGTATATTGATTTCATCCCTGACTTGGTAGCCCCCAGAGTAGGAAGGTTGTTCCGAATTGGGTAAACAATTCCTTGTGTTCTTTATCTTTCTGCACTATTTTAGTTTGCTACCATCTTGCTCCATTAATTTCATCAACAGATATTTGAATCGTAAAATCGTATTCGACATCACATATCTGATACCAGAATTTCATAGTCAGTGGAGACACAATAGAAAATACTACTATTTACTTCAACAATCTATATATATATAATTTTGTGTTAGCTTATAATGGCAAGTGGGATTTTCTTTCTGCAAGAATTCACCCAGTATTATTAAAGTGGTTGTTTAAACAAGAAAATATTATAGGTTGAGAATATATTGCAGAAGTTGTGTGTTTTATTAATTCAGGTCTCCTACTTATACACAATAAATATGAGGGTTTCAGAGATTTGCTAAAATCTATCCATAAAGCCACTAACATAACTTACATGCCACATATTCAGCATAAAATAAGGAATAACATTGACCGAGTTTGTTTGAATATATAACATAAAAAGGCTAAATAAGATTAACTTTATTCTCTAACAAATATAGCTAGATCACTGTGTCATCAGATTTTGAAATTCTGCAAAAACTATAATTTAGAAGGGGATGCCATGGTTTTTGGAAACAGTGAGCAAACTGTAAATGCACAGACACTTGCAGAGTTAACATCCACTGAAGACAACAATGAGGCTAGAATTCTTGTATGCTTATTGGAACAACTCGCTGAGGAAGGTGGCTAGGAACATGACATAGTTTATGTTCTGAATATGGTGGCAACTATGATTCATATATGTCCAACTGCTTCTTCTAACCACTATCTTTGCATGGAATAGGGACAACAACAATTGGAATTAAGTGCTTCTTGGCAACAACTTTGATGCCCATCTTGATTTTAGTTTTTAGTACTTTAAGTTCAGTGCATCCCAAAAGGCTACTTATATCCCAACAATTATTCTTCCATACCCCAACAATTATTCTCCTACCCTACCATTCATTCAATTTGACTAAAATATCCTTAAATAAGTCATTGATGTTTGGAAAAAAAATTACCTTTTTGAAAAAAATAAATAATAATTCATACATTTACGGAAGACTTTAATTATGGTATTCAGGTAACATAAAAAAAAACGACTTTAGGCAACACAAAAAAAAAACGTTGCCTAAAGTGATTGTCTACACATTTTGTTCTACAAAATATACATTCCGACACGCTTTGTTTTACAAAATATATCACTTTAGTCCTAAAGTCTAAAATTAAAAAAAAAAAAAAACTAAATCTCCAGAACACTTCAATAAAATTGTTTGAAAATAACCGGAACACATTAATTAAATGTGTTGGTAAGCAATTTGAAAATTACCAAAACACATTAATTTATTTGTAAATTAAAATTTGATTACCAAAACATTTTTTTCAAGTGTTTTGGTACATAAAAAATAATTAAAAAAAAATAGTACATTGAAAAATTAAAATTTAACTATCAAAGTTTTTTTGTCAAGTGTTCCGATAAATTAATGTAGGGATACAAAAAATTTCAATTTTAAAAAAATTAATAAAAAATAAGAAAGATATAATTGAAATATTTTGATAAATATTGGGATATAGGAATAATGGTAGGGCTACCCCATAAAATCTTAAATATATGGCATATTTATATCCTTATATCTAGGGCAGGTCATGGTATATGGTTAATTGAAAAATTAAACTGGATTGAACCGAACCATAATAAAAATTTATATGAACTGAACTAAACCGTTTAAATTTGTTCAGAACCGAACTGAACTAAATAATTGGTTCAGTATACCGGTTATAAGTTCCGAACCGTATCAAACCGTTAAGAAACAATATTTTAAAAGAACCGTTTCTTAGACTGTTATATTTTTTATTAGAAAATCATTACTGTTTTTATAAAGTATTCTTTTTACATAATTTGTATCATTAAGCTTTTTTTTTTTTTGAGTAAACATTTGTATCATTAAGATACAAAATTAAAAATTAAACAAGTTAAATGTTACCGTAAATCATATTGCTCAAATCAAGTTTTAAATAATTTTTTCAAAGCAACCAGTAAATGACATTTTTATATATACTATTTCATTGTAAAATTTATACCGTTTCACTAAAACAAGTTAAATGTTACTTCATTGATATATAAAAAAAATCATTGTTATCACATTTAACTTTCAATTTGTCAAGAAATTTATACTGTTCATTGTCTGTTACTGATCCAAAAAATTTAAAAGTTCTACGTATGCATCAGTATCGCCAGCAATGAAATTTTTTATTTAGTTGATTGAATCTTTAGGTTATTTTTATACTTATCAACGTTAAAAAAATTAAATATTATTAACTGTTAAAAATGTTAATTTTCTAAGAAATTAATTTTTTTATATTTAAAATAAATTAATTGCTAAAAAAACTGAACCAAAGTTAACATAAGTCAAGTAATACCATATAATATAGTTAATTATAGTTCGGTTCGGTTCGGATTTGATTAATTATGGTTCAGTTTGGTTATCAAACCATTAAATAAATTATGGTTCACTTCATTAACCAAAGAAAATGGTTCAGTTCATTAACCAAAGAAAATAGTTCAGTAATTTAACCACGGTTCAGTTCAGTATGATAGTTCGGTTCAGCTCTATAGATTTTTTGAACAGCCCTACTTATTATATCTAAAATGAAAAGTGCAGCCCAATCCATTCTTTCTCTAACCTAGGTATAAATATGTTTCTTCCTCTGAATCCCCACGTACTGCCGTTCAATATTTGTAAAAGTTATCAAACTATTGAATTCAACACATTCATGTCATCTCAATATCGTATCAAGACCACCGGTTAGTACTTATTTATTCTTTTTTTTTTTTCTTTCTTTTCTATCGTATTGTTTAGAAATAAATCTCCTAACATTGTCATTGTTTTGATCCTACAAAAGATAATGGTCAGCTTGCTCAACTTCCATGGGATGTGCTTGATATCATTTGCAAAGAACTGGATTTCGACGACCTCTTTTCGTTTTCGGGTGTTTGCATGAATTGGAGGACTTTTCATAAATCAACTTTCTTGTCGTCCAAGGAACCATTGCTTGTTCGTTTTACTATTAACAATCGTATATCTGCTGACTCGCATTCCTTTATTAGCATACCCAATCAAAAAGTTTATAATTTGAACATGATGAGTTACTTCCAATACCCCAACTGTGTCTATGTTAGAGTTTCCAGCGGATATTTCATCTTTGCCCATAAAAATAATTCATTTATGCTATTCAATCCATTTACAAGAAAAAAAATGGTGATAAAAAATGCTACCTTTTCGGTTAATTATATAATATCTCTCCAATACGAAGCCTTGCTTGCTTTTGAGAAATGCTCTGAGGAATTTGTCTTGCTGGTTCTATGCAAAGAATCTAGGTCTTTGTATGTCTATCAATCTCGATACTATGGTTGGTTTACTTATTCAACATTAAATCTAGAGGTTGAAGTTGAACCCGAGGCGGTAGTTGACTTTGTGGTTTTCAATAATATAATATATGTTGTCACTAACCGTGGCAATATCGGTGCGCTAAACTTGAATTCTAGAAATATTAAATTTCTAAACCTCAAGAATGCTCCTGATAAAGTTCCTTATACAAATCTCTGGAAAATATCCTTTAAGTTGGTTAATTGTGATGAGCAACTTTTAATGTTTGATTGTCGATGGTACGAAAAGGTTGTTTACAAGATAGACTTGTCAAGCATGAATTATGTTAAGATGGAAAGTTTGGGTGACATTGCATTATTCTATGTTTTTCCGTATAACTTTCGGGCGTTGAGCAACCCCAAGAGATTTGGGTATGAAAGTAATTATGTGTATGAAGTTAGAGGGAAAACCCATTGTACTATGTATGAATGGAATGTTCATAAACCAATAGAAATATACCCACATACTAGTGGACAAGGTTCTGTTGATGAATTTTATATTTTTGATTGGTGTTTTAGACATATAAAATATCAAGTTGATTATTCTTTAGTTAGTTGAATAATTGTTATTTGTGTTGGGAGTTTATGTTTTCCTTTGTTTTCAGACTTGTAATGCTTAATGATAAACCAAGTATTGTATTTATAGATAATAATAATGTTTTGTTGTTTTTGTTTTCTTATATATATAATAATTATTACTATATGTTGTCCAATATATTCCTCTAATGAATATCATAATTGCAATTTCTAAGCTTTCATAACAAATATTTGCAGCTGAAATAATGTATTTCAAT
This sequence comes from Vicia villosa, assembly GCF_029867415.1. Lineage (NCBI taxonomy): Eukaryota > Viridiplantae > Streptophyta > Magnoliopsida > Fabales > Fabaceae > Vicia > Vicia villosa. The sequence goes on along the minus strand of NC_081184.1, from coordinate 8,958,059 downwards.
GGTATAGCAACAAATTTGAATAAGATATTAATGAACATGCAAAGATACTGTCATTAAAAAACATAACTCTTGAATGAGTATTTCAGTATTGACAATTACTTCTCAAGTATGAATTCAAGGAGATCATCGGTGCCAAAATCCTCAATGCTAATGTCTTCTACCTGACTGCAACTTTGCTTGATATCATAATAACAAATCTCCATTGTCTGCTCATAAATATAATAGTGAAAATGCTAATAGGGCACATTATATTCAATATATGTCATGTTCTGTTAGCATGAAGGCATCAAATACATCAAATAGGCTTAAAACCTATTTATAGTCTCCTCCTAACTCATTTATGCTTTCTCTTTTTTTGTGAATGTTAGAGCTTCGAGGAGGCATGTTGGAATTTTACATGTAAAGGTTCTGCTGAGACCAGGACCTTGTGACCATGCTAGAACCCTGAACTTGAATTTATGCTCGAGTTATATATTGTTGTCGCAATTGGTGGTTCTATTTTTTATCTGGTTATCAAGCCTACAAGGCTTAAACATCAAAGGTCCAATGAGACTAGAACGGGTTTTTAATTTGAATTTTTTATCGTGTTAGACTTGTCCTGCTAGAGTTTCTGAGTTTTGAGATTAGGTGTGATGAACATATATATCTTTATTAGCAGGGAGGAAAATCAGGACCTATTTTTCATCTAAAACATAGTCAAATTTCAGCTGTAGTTATAACCTCACCAAAGTTAGCAAAAGAAATATTAAAACTCATGATGTTGTTTTTGCTAATAGGCCCATATTTCCGGGGCAGTTTATATAATTTGTGTTAATAAAACTTATAGGTTTGGGGCCACAATTAGCGGCCGCTACCACTGTTTTTTTCGTCTGCAGCTTACAGAGCAATATCGTCGCGCCGAAACCTACCCCACCGTGCTATTTTGCTATAATGGAAGAGGAAGACCTAGAAAGACTATAGAGAAGTTATTAAGAAAGATTTTGAGATTAATGATTTGGATTGAAACATGGTCCTGGATAGAACATTATGACAAAAATTGATCCATGTAGCTGATCCTACTTAGTGGGATAAAGTTTGGATGTTGTTGCATCCTTCAAAATCATGAGTTCAAAACTGCGGATGAATGGCCATGTTGATGGTGTGTAATTTTGTAAGTAACTATGCAAGGTCTCTTTAAACTTTAAGGTTTTTAGGAACCCTGATGGGTTCTTGAGAGCAGTTAGTTAACTTAAACTTTTCATTATTTTAAGGTGTTGTCAATTGCAGGGGAAAATTGAAGTTTTTTCAAGTTCTGCTTGCATGGTGCTAGAGCTCTAGCACAACTATAGTAGCTATTTGACAACTTTTATTATTTAAACAGAATGTACGTAGTTATATTTGTCATGCGTGACCCAATCTTTATTAATAAATTATTGAGGTGTGATGCAAATGATAGATAGGGTGTGTGGCGCCAACCTTCTGGGATTACTTATTTCTAAAGTGATGCTTTTGCATTCCTGTCCATTGCCTTTCTTTTGTGTGATGAAATTAAAGTTGAGTTCTGGAAACAAGTCAACAACTAAAATTCATGGTATGATACTGTTATCTTTTTCTTGTTTTGAAACTTCGGTGTTGTTTGTTTGGGTTGTAATGAATGGAAACAGGCCGTAAGTTTTGTTTTTGTCGAGGAATATTGTTTTTGATTCTCTTGCTGTGTATGTGCATGGCTAATACAAACATATCTCATTGTGTCGTTTGTGTTAGTGTGAGACTGTGTTTTGATTTGGCTGAAATCGTAACGTCGTAAACGTCAAAGATGGTTTTTATGAAATTTGTATTTAGTGAGAATTATTTAGTTACCCATGTGAGATACGCATACGTCATAGTTGGTTTTTATGAGTTTTGTATTTAGCGAGGGAAATAGTTAGTTATCCATGCGAGATACGGATCTCTTTTGTTTTCTCGCGCTTTGTAATTGGCACTGTTTGCATGCATTCATTGGAATTAAAACCAAATAATTATGTTTAAAATAGGATATAGCTTGAGCAATGATTCATTGAGCTTTAGGCAGTAGCACTTCACACACACTGCTAGTTTTATTTGACATTTTATTTAGTCTAATGTTTTTTTAAATTTTATAGTGGGAATATTACGTCAATTAAATGGTAACGTTTTATTAAGTCGGGTGTTATTTAGCTGTCTCTCCTTTCTTTTGTGTCGGTGAGTTAAAGGTGAGTTTCGAAAACAGCTTAAATTCATGGCATGATTGAGTGTGATGTTTTTTCTTTTATTTTGAAATTTTCTTGTTGTTTGGGGTGTTCAAATTTCAATGAAATCGAAACAATTGGCAGGCTTCTTTTCAGAAAAAAATTGTTTTTGACTCTCTAGTGTATGTGTGGCTAATGGTCAATACTAACAATAAACAAAGTCTGATTGTGGCATTAGTTTGAAAATGCATTTTGGTTTGGCTGGAGTTCAGTTATAATGCATTATACTTCATAAATAGTTATGGTTGTTATAGTATTTGTTTAGTAAGGGAACTGGTTTGTTACCCATTTTTGTTTTCACTCGTTTTGTAGTGGCACTATTAAACAAATAGCTACGTTGTTAGGCTTGGGTAGCGTTGCGTATCACCAACCCCCTAAAATGCTATATAGCGGATAGCGGGATAAAAAGCAGTGTACAAAGTAAACATAAATACTAAAAAATACACAAAATGAAAGAGATCACATACTTAATAGTTAAAAGAATCTAAAGTATAGAGTTATAAAAGAACGATTATTTAAGAGAATCAAGAACATAACTTTATTCTTCAAGGGGATAGGATTGAAATTTATACCCTTAAAAAACAACAGTTAGAAAAAAGAATTTGAGGAATTTATCCCCAAAATTCTAATAGAGGACGCAATAGCAGCTGCGATATCGGTTTGGGGCCGCAATTAGCGACCACTACAACTGCTTTTGTCGTCTGTGGCTTGCAGACCAATATCACCGCGCCGATACCTACCCCGCCATGCTATTTTGCTGTAACGGTGATATAGCTTGCTATTGACAGCATAGACAAATAGCATACAATATCGTTACAACTGAATAATTGAGTTTTATATAAATGGATATACTGACATCCTTTTCCCTTCCCCCTCGAATCCTTTTACCCAAACTTAAAGTGGGAAATCTCATATCTGCCACGATTTGGAAAATCTTTTTAATTCTAGAGATATGCAGTTAGAACAACATAATTTCTATTTCATTAAATAATATAGGAATTCTGTATATATTCCATATACCTTTCAATGTTTATAATACAAGAAATAATTTACTCATACATACCATTAAGGGCCCATTTGCTAAGCTTTTGAAAAAAGTATTTAATATTGTGTTAAGTGATTTATATTTTGTAAAGCAGAAGCTATTATTGGTTTGGTTAGAATTATAAAATTTTGTTTTCTTTTTAAAAGGTTGTTATAATTTTTAGAAGCTACTATGGTAACTTTGTAGTATAATCAAAAATCATGTTTTTTCTCTCAAATATAAAAACTTAAAAAAACAGCCTACAAATTTTTAAAGTGTTGCTTTTCTTTACAAAAGTTATTTTTTTCTTGAAAAACTGAAACAAGCCAAGCCATTGGCATGGACTTCTACCGAAAAAATTAAGCAAAGAAGGGATGTGCACCAGTCTTTTAAAACTGCAGCATGACCCATATGTTTCTTGTGACTTCTCCCGTATGCCTTTTGTCTTTATTGCTTTGTTTGTACATTGAGTTGCTTAATCTCTACGATTTGTGTTATGATCATCTAAGCCCTGGCTGGTTTATGCCATCTGTCTTTGATGCTGAGTTTGTACATTGAGTTGTTTAATCTCTATGATTTGTGTCACAATCATCTAAGATAGCTTTGTGTTTCCAACATTCCAAAATATCAAACACCTGATAGCAGTATTTAACTAGAAGTTTCCAAATACATGATGTACATGTGCAATATGAAAATGTCTAGTGCGTCAGAATATTTGAAGTATCTATATAACATTTAGGGCCACCAAATAAATGAGACCTACTAAAACAAACAACGATGCCGGACTATCCTACTAGCATTATGGCTGGGGATTTGGGCTGGGCTTGGTACCAATAGGGATTTAAACTAACATACTGTATGGTAAGCAGATTCTTGTTCATACTCGGATACTCCTTTCTCTTCATGGGTTAGACATCAATCCTTAGGTTACAAAATAGCAACCTAATTCCTCCTTGAGTACTATTGCCTAGTAGCTCTCTGACGAGTGAACCTTGAATAGCATGCCAAAGATCAAACACTTTTTTCGTTGTTCAGTCATCATAGGGTTCCGATGGCCATTTATCAGACATGGCCTCTATAGTGGTAAATATCTATGACTATATCCCTCTACCTTGTTACCATTGGGTGATCTTTGAAACCTACTATTTTTTTCCTTTTTCCTTTTTCGATGGCCATTTATCAGACATGGCCTCTATAGTGGTCCTACTCTTTGAGGAGTATGGGTCGATTTCGCTTGATGACGGATAACAATAAGGGATTTTATGAGAGATTTGGGGCATTTGGCTAGGAGGTGCAGACCCAAAAGATTTTGTTATATCTTTGTAATTGGGGAATTTGTATCATTATGTCAAACCCTAGAAATAAGAGGAGAGCAGGAGTAAGGCCCTGAAGAATTTGATGCATCGTTAGAGGGAATCATATCTAGTAGCACGAAAAATGGGAGGAGAGCTAGAGAAAGGCCAGATGCTTCCTTGTAAGGAAATCATGTGAACGAAGCCCAAATTATTGGGATGTAATGGCATATTATAATCCAATAACCAATGTTCATCTTTTAAGAAGGAAAAATAAGCCGAGCTCAAATGAATAAAAGATGGAGACGTGGAAGGGAAAACATATGTTTATGGTTCTATGCCTAAAATCAAGCTTCATCCTATAAGTCATCTTGCTATGGTGAATTGGATTATCTAGATAGTCGTATAATCTAGATTATCATTGTCGTCCCCACCTTGTCAGGCATGCACAAAATAAGAGTCCCAAAAGAAGATTGGAAGGCAATCTGTTAAAATTTCCACACCTTATGATATATGGTATGAACACATGTTTATAAGTTGGAACAATCTTCATGTTATAAGACGATTTTGTAAGCTTGAGTTAGGTTCAACCACAATTCTAAGATGGTATTAGAACCTTACTCAAGATCTATTGGGCCACCTGGTATCAAGTTTCCGCTATTAGGCCACCTATCATTTATATCCGTGCACAAAGCCCAATTGAATTGGGCATGAGGGTATGTGTTAAGAGTTCCTCATCAAACAATATACGAGACATATATGGCCTGGACATATGTTTATGTGGGAGGCAATCTTCACTTTACAAGCTGGTTTTGTAAGACTGTTAGGTCCAACCACAGTTCTAGGGAAATTCAACCATACTTCCACTATTTCGTTAACCTTGGGGAGAAATGACAAAGTAGGTGAAAACAATCATCTCAATCTTGGAAGCATCCAGAGTAAATTATGTCCAAAAAAAGACAGATAAGGGGTTGTTTGCACTGAAATCTAGGTACTCATGGTTCGTGAAAAATATGGAGATCTGTAACCAGGGTATGGATGCGACTATGACTTCAGAAAAGCTCATCAGAAGGTTACCAAACGTGCTTGTATGTGCTATGATTGTCTTGTATGTGCTATGATTGTCGGTGACACGTGGAGGAGGCGTGGTAGATAGGTGGAGAAAGACTGTGAGAGAGGGTTTGTTAAATAGTATTTGCAGCCGGAGTTTTTGGGGTTCTGTAGGTCGAGAGATTACACAGGCAATGGATTAAGGTTTTCCCTGAAAAATAAAAGAAATTTCGGTGGCAAGGAATGGAACAATTGTAATTTGGTGCCATGATAGCGGAGAGCAAAAACTTTAAAGATAACAGTCTTTGAAAATTGTTTGACACCAATAGACAGTGGATTCACCAATTAAACACGATTAAGGGTTGCCTCACTTTAGGATCTATAGATACCATGTTGAATAAGAGACACACATACACAATATTGTGAAACTGTCTACTACACAACACCGTGTCTCTTTTTAGGGGCTTAAATCAATAAATGAGTAGAATAATTACATAAAATTTATCTCTATTTATAAGATACAATACGAAATAACTGATCTATACAATAAATGTATGAATGCTAATCTTATTTTCAACACAGCTGATACATTATCTAGCCTCTGGATTCTAAATCCAAGTTCCATCACTGTTTTGTATATTTTCATGTTATTAATATTTTTTTGGTAGGCATTATTGGACTTTTGATTCAATGCAATTTTATGAGTTAACTTAATTGTGCAAAGCCTTTCTTGTAGGTTTTACAAAAGGCTTTGGAGGTGTGGGACCTACAAGTCATTCCTCTTGATTCTCCAGTTGCCGAACCGGCCCAGGTTGATCCTGAGCTGGAAAATGCCTTCATTTGTCATTTGCAAGATCATTGGTTTTGTATCCGCAAAGTGAATGGAGAGTGGTATAACTTTGACAGTCTCTACGCAGCTCCACAGCACCTTTCCAAGTTTTACCTTGCAGCCTATCTCGACTCTTTGAAAGGCTCTGGATGGAGCATATTCCTGGTGAGAGGAAATTTTCCAAAAGAGTTTCCCATCTCTTCGGCTGAAGCTTCCAACGGTTTCGGCCAGTGGCTTTTACCTGAAGATGCTGAGAGAATAACTAAATCTTGTAACTCAGTACAGCAGGCTCCACAACAAGAAAGAGTTGAGGAAAGGCAACACTATTCGAATCAGTTTCTTTCACGCGAGGAAGCTGAACTGTTTTCGGACATGGAAGATGAGGATCTAAAGGCGGCTATAGCAGCTAGTCTGATGGATTCTACCCCCATTGTGACCAATATTGCTGAAGCTAGTAATCCTCAAAATAATGACAAGCAAAAGAGTATACAAGTGGAAACCATTGAAGAAGCTAGTATACCTCCCAGTGATAAAAACAATCAACAAGATGCGTCTTCTTTAGGCGGTGATAACTCTCAAAGGGAAAACCAGAATAAAGAGAAGAACACTCTCTGAGTTGAGAGTAGTGTGGTTTTATTTGCACCTGGTTTGTTTTTGCAATTGAGGACAATAATCTATGTCGGTTTAGTTGGTTAAAACATACATCAGTGGCTTGAAGTCATGGTACTGTGCAGTATACACATTCTCACATGGATTGCATGATTTATTTTATACTGTAAGGAAAACCCTTCAACATGTTAATCTGATTATGATATTATCAACTCTTGACAATGTTTTTTAAAACCCTTGATCATTTCCATCTGATTGTAAAGTTCTTTTTAATATTCACTTTTATACTGGTAAAAAATATATGAATCAATTATTTGGAAATGCCTCACATATAAAATGGAATCCAAATGTATTTTACTAAGTATGAAAATAATCTATGACATGAGATGCCATACTTGATTTTCTTGCACAAAGAATTATTATCTTTTGGGTTCTGAAAAAGAATTCTTTCTCAGCAATTGGGATACTTAACTTGCATCTATATATTAAGAAAATAAATAAATAAAAACGGACTTTTTTTTTCAATCTATCTTTTAAAGATGAATAATTATGATGTTGCAGGTTCAAATCTATGTCCTCTTATAATTTGATTTGGCTGGAATTGAGTTGTAATGTCGTATACGTCATAGATGGTTTTTATTAAATTTATATTTAGGGAGAGAATTAGTTTGTTACCCATGTGAGATACGGATACGTCATAGTTGGTTTTTTATGAGTTTTGTATTTAGCAAGGGATAACTTTGTTAATCTTGGATAACGTTGCCTAGCACCAACCCCGTAAAATGCTATAAAGCGGATAGCGGGATAACTGCAATTGCAAAGACTAAAAACCAGTGTACAAAGTAAACATAAATACTCTAAAATACATAAAATGAAAGAGATCGGCATACTTAATAGTTAAAGAATCTAAAGTATAGAGTTATAAATTTTAAGGAGAGAAGAAGAATAAAACAAAATTGAATTAATAGTAAGAAGAAGAAGAGAAGAACGGTTATTTTGAGGGCAAGAACATAATGTTACTCTTCAAATGGGTCAGATTCAAATTTATGCCCTTAAAAAACCACAGTTAGAAAAAAGAATTTGAAGAATTTATCCCCAAAATTCTAATAGAGGATGCACTAGCGGCTGCGATTAGCGGCCACTGCAACCGCTTTTGTCGACTGCAGCTTGCAGACCAATATCGTCGCGCCGAACCCTTACCTGCCATTCTATTTCGCTATAGCGGTGATATAGCATGGTGTTGACAACATAGACAAATAGCATACAATATCATTACAACTGAATAATTGAATTTTATATAAATGGATATACTGACATCCTTTTCTCTCCCCCCTCGAATCCTTTTACCCAAAGACTCTCTATGATTTGTGCCACAATCATCTAAGATAGCAATATGTAAGACCTGATAGCAATATGTAACTAGAAGTTTTCAAATGCATGATGTACACCTGATACTCGAGGCTGGTCCCCTTCTTTCTCCCTTGTTTTGTTTGCCCCTTGACTTTCTTTCCCTTTCCATGTATTTAATTTTGTTGTTACTTTTTTTGCTAGTTCCTTCATAGTGTGTAACATATATACTAGATTGTTCCTTGTATTTTTCACCCAATACCCTCATGGTTAAACCATATCCAATAATGCATTGTTAGAGGAAATCATATCTAGTAGCACGAAAAATGGGAGGACGAGAATGGAGAAAGGCCAAATGCTTCCTTGTAAGAAAATCATATCCAATAGCATGTGAACGAAGCCCAAATTATTGGGATGTAATGGTATATTGTAATCCCTCGTTCTTCTTGAGAAATGAGTCTCCTGTTGCTTCCTCTTATGCCCCCATGAGTCCATGTTGGTGAACTTTCTGTTGTCGTTCTTGACGTTTTTCAAGAGGCCCCATAGACCTGTCACTTCTTCCTTTGTACCCATACCATGCTACTATGCATGTGTACGATTGAGAGGTAACATAAATCTTTAATTATTTTTTTCAACATTTGTATTATATGATATATGATTTTAACTTTTTGACAATGATGTTTTTTTACAGTACTGTGATACATTGAAATGTACCAACCATGATAGGAAGATTGCAAATTTGTCACGGCTTGATGAACCATAGTTTTGAGAATGTCATGCATGCATATGGGATGCAAGATTTATACAGGACTGGGTGTGGTTATATTAACCATGGTTTATTGGCTGCTTTTGTAGAGAGATCAGGTGTAGAGACTTCATCTTTTCATCTTTTAATTGATGAGATGTTCATCGCACTTGATAATGTGCCATCCCTCATATATCTTTCTATCATGAGAAGATTATTAAACTACTCCATATGCAGTAGACCTAAGACAATAAAGATGATGATGACCTATTTGGGAGTTGACCCAAATGATGTCCAAAAGGAGATAGATGACACAAAAGGATGTCGTGTCAAATTTACATTCATGGAGATGTTGTATATAGACCAATCAGTTGCGATAGTGGAGGCTGATGGTGGAGTTTCAATTAACATTCTCTAAAGAATTTACAACTTTTATAACTCTTATTATTATTATTATTATTATATATTTTTAACTCTTAAACTATTTTTTTTAATTTTATAAATTAATAGTCACTATAATTAATTAAAATTAAATATTTGACTAAATAATTTTAATTATACATTAAGATAAATATTTTTCATAAAAAATTTGTTATATTTTCTCATAAATGTTTTTAAATTACATTTAATTAATTACGCTATATCTTATATTTTTTAGAAAATATTTAACGACATAAATATAACATAAAATATTTAAAATAATATATTTTATAATAATAATAATAATAATAATTTATAATTAAAATAATTAAAAATAGACTCTAAAAAAAATCCATCGTTAAAAATATACAATTTTTTAAACTATTAAACTATTGTTATTTAACTTTTTATATAATAAAACCGTTTTAGCTTTCTTAATTTAATTTTAATTATTTATAAATTAACATCTACTAATAATTGGGATGACAAAATTGATTCTATCTTTCGCAAACCCTAATTCTCAAAATCATTCAAACTCAATCACCATCACCACCTTCACCGGCTGTCACACACAGTAGCCACGAAACGGAATTCAGACTTGTCATCGCCGCCGCTGTATCTCCGATATTCTGTAAGTTCTTTTTCCTTTTTCTCACTCCTTGCAGAATGTTGGTTTGAATGAACGGGAAGAATTAACTGCATGAGTTTGAAGTTTGTAATTTTGTTTGGTGATGTAGAAAATGCTTCAACTGTGAATGGAAACTGATGAAACTGTGAATGGCTAGGAAGATACCTTTTTTTTTTATCCGTTTGCTTAAAGGAATATTTGGAATACATTCCCTATTTTCAACTATTTTCAAGGCCGTCATTTATAAAAACATGTTTAGTATAAAAGTGTTGTAGTTTAGGATTCATAATGAATTAGTATAAAAGTGTTGTAGTTTAGGATTCATAATGAATTATAAATAAGTGGTGCTTGTTTTCTATGACTTAATATTATATTGAGATGTGATGAATTATCACTGGACCCTTGAGGTTAGAATAAAAGCATGCAGGAGTTTATGTAAGTGGACATGAGTATAGATGATCAACTCCTGTCTTATTTTTCTGTTTTTTGCAATTATGTGTGATGTGCTAAAATTAAGAGATAACAGGTTATTTTCGTTTGGCTCTACAGCCATTGTAATGAGCAAAATATATGTTTGTGAACAATGATTTCCATAATCTCTTTTTGTTTTTAACTCTGTTTAGTCTCTTTGTTTTTTGTGGTGGGGAGTAACTGAGTTTGGTTTATGCATTTAATTTATGCTCATGTTGCTGTTGTTGAGTCAGCCGGTGAAGGAAATTTTTTAGTGTTGTGAACATATTAATTTATACATGAATGTTGCTCTTGTTATAGTTAATTGTCGTTTGAAACAGTTTATTTGATTAATAGTAGCAGTATTCTTTAAAATCCCCCCACCATCTATGTGCTTACTCTGTTCTTAGTTTTGAGATTTGAGTCACATTTTCCCATTTCATATGACATGTAGCTGTTTTCTTTTACATTGATAACCAGAGAAGGTTTATGTTTAAACTTTACTACTAGTTCTGTGCAATGTTATCATCAATGGCTTACCCTACTAATTGTAGGAGATTACATAAGTGCACTTTTTTGTACAGTTTGTTTAATTGATGTAGATATATATGAGATTTCTAAACTTGAATTGTGAATCTGTTGCAGCCCTGATGGCACCAAGGAGGCCTATGTAAGGTTGACTTCTGATTACGATACATTGGATTTAGCAAACAAGACCTTGTGTTTCAATTTTGACTGGAGTATTATTAATGATTGGAATGAGTACTTTGATGTATAGATGATGTGCGAGAGAAAACCTTTATAGAGTAAGAGAATATGGTGGAGAATATTGAGAGTTAGGTGAAAGGCATTGTTCTCAAACCTGAAATTGTGATTTGTGAACTTAAAGTTGCTACAAGGTAATGATCCATATATATGTTTTAATTTGGTTTGGTTTATTATCCATGCACACCCCTACTGCAACCTCTGTTCCCTTTTTCTGTTAGTTTTCATCATGTAAAAACTTGTTCATCATCTCTAATCGAGTTTGCTTAGGTTATTCATGCTAATTGCATCTCTAATATTCTTATAAATGTTATATTATTGCACCATGTCTGACTCTAACCCCAACGTATACAGGCTCAGAACATGGATGATCTCCGTGTAGTGACTTGTGGATCCTGTAACTTTGTGGGAGAACCTTTCGAATCAGATGGCTTCTTCTTCTGCATTAGCTGCGGAGAACAAAATCACGATGCTTTTGACAATGGTGCCGAAGAGGAAGAAGCCGTTGGTGGTATCTACCAGGCCAGTCACCAACGCCGAGCACCTGCTCATTCCGAAGCAATTGATGTTCTACCAATCTCACATTATAACCCATTATCCCAATCCACCTTACTTTCCAGCCTTCGGTTAACTGATCCCCCGGTTAAAGTAAAACAAGAGAATGTTGACCTACCTCAGTCTTCGTTTAATCCCTCAACTCCTGCCGATTTTGGAGGCTCGAATGTTCCAAGCTCCGAAGATTACCACAATGAGATAAGGTATCGGTATGTGTTCGGGTTACAGATTATGGTTGAGCTTCAATGTGAAGCTCTGGTGAAGGAGTTTAAGGTTACACCTTTGATATGTGGCTTGGTTGGACCTATTTGGTTGAGATTTATCGCCAAGACTGGTGTTTTCGATGAAGACTGGGCTAATAAAGTACTTGATGACTCTGAGACGCAGAAAGAAGGTAATAATATGAAGTTTTGTATTGCCGAGTATATTTTGGGATTTACACTACAATACGTGTATCCCTTGTTTTTGTGTGAATAAATCAATTTCTCAATGTGTTTTTAATAATATTCTTGTTTTGGATTGATGGAACATGATTTTCCAATTGTTTATTTTGTTTATTTGCTTGCAACATATGTGGCGATATGGTCTTGTTCATTAGAGGTTTTTATTGCATTGTACATGTGAGGTTTTTATTTTATTGCATTGTTTCTATTGCATTGTTTTTGGATCTGATTAGGGGCAACTTACGCTGGTGTTTATTAAGTAAGCTTGGATTTGTGCCCTTATTTATGGTAAGAACAATATGATGAGAGGATGAACTTGAAATTTGCCCTGATTTTTCTTGTTAATCAAATGTCTAATGTAGTTTTTTTTTTAACGCACCTAGAAGATGTCTGACTTATTTTCAAGTGCAGATTGTAATTTGTAAATTTCTTGCTTTCTTGTTCTCAGGAGAACCAGAAGATTATAACACACGTGGTAAATACAGATCAGAACCTCACAATATGTATGGTCAGCGAGCTGTGTTTATATGGTTTAGGTCTTTAAAGAATAGGATTCCACTAGTTAGCACCATTGTTGTTTCATATTTGGCATGTCATATTGCCAGGGAAGCCATCATGCCATCAGACATAATTAAGTGGGCACGTGAAGGGAGGCTTCCATATTTATCTGCTTTTGTTGAAATTGAAAAGCGTATGAAACATCCATCAATTGCATGTCCTATCAGTTCAAGTTATATGTTCAGGCCAAAGCGAGCTCTTTCTGTTTATAAACTAGAGTCACATGCCTCGTCAATTGCCCAGTTTATAGGCTTGGAGTTACCTCCTGTTAACTTTTATGCATTAGCTTATCGTTATCTTGAAAAGTTATCTCTTCCTGTTGAAAAGATTCTTCCATATGCATGTCGCATTTATGAATGGTCGATGCCTCCAGATTTGTGGCTATCGTTATCCAAGGATTATTTTAGACTACCTACTCATGTTTGTGTTGTCTCGGTTCTGGTTGTAGCAATAAGGATTTTGTATAACATTAATGGTTATGGAGACTGGGAGAAAAGTTTATCTCATAATGGTAGTGCCAAAGATTCAGCCAAAAATCCAGCAGAACATCGAAAACACGATTTGGATTGTGCTGGGCTTCTCCAACACCTTCACGCAACATATAATGAGATTGCAGACAGCAGTGGTAAAGTTTGTTTGCTTGCAGTATTATCTTGTTGAATCTATATTATGTGAACTTATATTCTCTTTCTTCCTATTTTCGACAAGTGACAATATTCAACTAACTATATAACATAACATCCTTGTTTTTTTTTATAGAGTATTCTAAGGACTTACTTGCATATCTCAAATACTGTAAGGATGTTGTGTTTGCTGGAGTAGAACCATCCTGTGAAGAAAAAAATATGATCGAAAAACTATGGGAACACTATCAGAATGAAGAGGTAATTTAAGATTTGAATGAATTATTCCATAGGCATGCATAGACATTTATAGTTATAATATCTTGGAATTAGTTGCAATTCTTTCTAGTCTTTCTTGGGGTGTGTCAATGAAGCAGTTGGTTTGTAGGGTGAGTTAGATTCAAACCGTGTAGGTTGAAAATTTTCTTTCCATCATCTTTGATAATTATGTTCAGCATTTTTAAATTTTTTACTTAGGTCTATCTCCTATATATATTATGTCTAGTTTATGGGTGTTCCTTTTTTTGCTGGCCAGCTACATTATGAAAGTTGCTTGGCAAAATAAATTTACATTGATGTTATATATATTTTTCTTTCAGAATACTGAATCATCACAATCTGGAAAGCAAGACAGTTCTTCTTTTAATGGCTCGGGGTTGAGAAATGAAGGATGTGTCAAAGAGACACCTAAAAATGAAAAGAGAAGAGAATGTTTCAACGAACCCTCTCATGACAATGGCGGTTGTGTTGCAGATGACTTTCCGGGAAGTTCAAGTGATGATAATTCCTCCAAGAGTTTGCCGGATGGAGAAGCCTTTATTAAACAGTTGAAAATAGACATGGAGGAAAACCGATTTTGTTACATGCCACCCAATGTCAAGCCGAAAAAACTTGATTATGTTCACTATGTTCGAAAGAAGGATAAAGGTGCCCTGTCCTATGTTGCTCATGCTGATTATTACATTTTGCTTCGGGCATTTGCTAGAGTTGCATATGATAATGACATTCGGATTTTGCATATTGGTGTCTTGAGTCTTGAAAGAAGACTTGCTTGGCTAGAGAAAAAGATTGGTCAATGCTTGCATTTGAAACCTCCTAATATTTCTTGTCAATATTGTACTCTTAGGCCAACTGAAAAATCAGATGATGAGTCTGAACACAAAACTTGAACATTTGAAAATAAATGTTGTGCTTTAACATTTCATTGTCTTTTAATAGGTACAAAATAGTATATACATGTTTTTTGTTTTGGTGCTTATTTTTTCTCTCTTTTTGGGAAACTATTAGTCTCACATGCATAGAATACAGGTTAATCTCTAGAATTACTAATTGTTTTTCATTTATATATTAATATATTAACTTAGTTTGAAGCCCGCGTGGTTGCATGCAAATTTTTATTATATTATAATTTGATAAAATGAATTTTATAGAATTAATTTTGTTTTAATTTTAAAGAATAAAATGTTAATTAAATCTGATTTTTAAATTTTATGAGTACAATTATTTTCTCTTTTATGTAAAAAGTGGTTACTATTAAAAGAAATATTTAATAAAATGTGGTAAGTTGCCTCCCCAATTATCATATTCAACAAACCTCAACGCTAAGCTTTGCAATTTCACTGATCAGCCATTTACTCTCTATATCCTAGTTGGAAATTCTTCTATTGTAACCAACCCAAGATTTGTTGTCCAATGATTTATTTTAGCTACCATCTTGTCCAAGATATTTGAAAGGTAGCTTACCTTCAACAAATCATGTGGTCTTTAAGATCATCTGCTGGTCCTAATAATTTGTCTCTCCAAAGTAAACCTTGTATTTTGCATGGTTTGCTTTCAGACCAGTGGATTCCGAGAAATGCTTGAAAGCATCCATTATAAGATACACAAAGGTCTCATCACCTCCTGCAAATAGCAGCAACTCATCTACAAAGCATATGTTGGTTATCCTCAGCTTGGCACATTTGGGGTGGTAATTAAAGTCAGGACTATTTTACAAGTTGGCCATGGTTCTGTGCAAGTATTCCATAATCAGCACAAAGAAGATAAGGGAGATTGGATCTCCTTATCTCAAACCTCCCTTTGCTTTCAAAATGCCACTTATTTAACCATTGAACATATACCTATAAGAAACAGTGCTTCCTGCAATCATGATCCATTGAATGAATTTAGTAGGAAAATTTTATCTCTTTCAAAATCTTCTCCAAATCTATCCACTCACAATATCATAAGCTTTTTTGACATCAAGTTGTAAACTATACATAGGAGATACATCTTTTTTATTATATCTTTTACGCAACTCATGTGCCATTATAATATTGTCATGAATGGTTTTACCTGGGAGGAAGGTAGTTTGACTATCATCCACCACTACATTGATACTTTGCTAAGTCTAGTAGTGAGGATTTTAGAGATGATCTTATAGAGGGTAGTGCAGCAAGTAATAAAAGTTTGATAAAAGTTTGCTTATTTTTTGCTCTAAGATTAGCAAACAAATAAGCATTATTCTCATCTCATAGGTTAATCCAATTCATCTTAGATTTTTGCTGCATAAATTTTTCTTCAATCTCAGAATTTCTAATGATTTCCTCAGTCCAGTATTTGACATATTTGCAATACTCAGACTTGAGAATGTCCCCTACCAGTAGATTTTGGGCTTGCTCCAAGTTATTCCTACTGTCCTGAAGTTTCCTCACACCTTCAGTCATGCATCTGTTCATTTTATTCAATTCAGGCTTGAGCTTTTGAAGCTTCCTCTAAACCTTGTACATAGGCTTACCGGTTTCTTCTTGTCTCCAAATATTGGCAATGAGATCCATATAATTAGAGACAGATGAACACGCGAGTAATTTTCTTCTTGGTCATTTACTACAACCAGTAATTTTCCCTTGGTTCATCTGTTGTTTCATTATTACTTTTGCTTCCATACCACTCCCCGAGTTTGGTGCTGGCGTGAACACGCGAACCCTCGTCGGTGGGGTCATCGCCACCTTTTTCTTCGGCTGACCTCGTTCCATTCCAAACCAATATCTAATAATTGAAAACCCTAACTCCTCCCCGTAATGGTCCCTAACTGAAAGGATAGGAGTTTAAACCATTACAGAGAGTGTTGAGAGTCTAAGTCTTAGATATTGTTGTCAAAGAGCAGCCGGAAAACACCTCAAACGGAAATGGCTTCGATCGAAAATCGCACCGGAAATCGCTTTTGTTATTATTATATTCTAAAATAATACTTTGATATTTAAGTTTGATACAAGCATAAAATAGAGATAAAATATAATTCTTTAATAAGTGTATATCTAGTCTCAATATTATTCAAGATTCAACCATGGTATTACATAACTCTTTTTATTCCGTCACTGGCACCGTGTGCTTGCAAGCAGTCTATTGACTCATCCTTGACAACAATGTAAAACTTGAGTAATTTACATGGCACTGATGGCATGAGTAATTATGGATTCTCCATAGCCACTTTGATCTGATTGAAGGCATTTTGTTGCTTGGTTCCCTATAGTAATCAATTTTCTTGTTGTGCAGCAGAAAATCTAAGAAATAACAATATGTTAGCTAAATGCACATTTGGTTTGATTTATCTGTGTAGGAAGTCACTGGATTCAAGATAACACCTACATTATTGAGTCCAAATGGCATGTCATTCTATTCATATATCTCAAAGACACAGACAAGGTGAATGTTCAATTCACACATACACCATTTTTTTTAAACGTGATTTTGCATCAATAACAACTTCAACTATTGGCACTTCAATTGAGAAAGGGAGTAAAATACCAAATTGTTCGAGTTTAGTGAGTTTTAGTTGAATCTAACATCTTCACGATTCTCATAACCTAAATAGACTTAGAAAGATTTAACTCACATTTATTTATTACTCTCTTTTTCATCGTCTAACCTTCCTTTACCTAAAAGACAAATTCTCCTAATCTTAAATTTAACTTATTGTCAATTTTAGATAATTCATTTTTAATGTTAATTGACTTAGCATCTAAAATACTAATAAAAAAGGAGAAAAAATTGAATATCGAAAGTTTCAAATGAATTGAGTTCAAAGGAGGACATTAAGATAACTTAAAGTTCTGTTTTAAATTATATTTGCTGTATGTATATTTCATTTAGTTCTATTATTTAAGGTAATAAAAAACAACTGGAATTTACCACTTCAACTAGTTAAACCAAAAACCAGAGCAGTGCCAATGCAAGTGATTTGAACCTTATTCAATAATAATATGAACATGATTACATTAGGATAACAGATGCAAACATAACATTTGCATCTAGCAAAGATGATTACTTGTAAAACACTCACACATTCCCCATCAAAAACATAACAACAATAAATAAACACATAATAAATTCCAAAATAAAATCACTAGGTCCAGAAACTTGCTGCTTAAAAATTCCAATTGTTCACAGAAGACACAAAATTAAAGCATAAACACAAAAGAAATAACCCTGCCACCGGCGATCTAGAACCCAGTTCTGAGAACAAGAGCTTCGAGATGACGGTGCAGACTTCACACTTAATCTAAAAAACAAATTAACTAGACAAACACTAAAAGTACTAAGAACAGACCATTTATAATCATGACAGTAAAACACCCCAGTTCATTTCTTCTTTATCTTATTAGCTGCTCCGGTGGGTTCCTTCTTCTCCACAGCCTTGATGACCCCAACAGCCACAGTTTGGCGCATGTCTCTGACAGCAAAACGGCCAAGTGGTGGATATTGAGAGAAAGTCTCAACCACCATGGGCTTGGTTGGAACCATCTTAATAATACCAGCATCACCATTCTTTAAGAACTTGGGCTCCTTCTCAATCTCTTTGCCAGAACGTCGGTCAATCTTGGTAACCAGCTCAGCAAACTTGACAGCAATGTGGGAGGTGTGGCAGTCAAGAACAGGGGCATAGCCATTTCCAATCTGACCAGGGTGATTCATGATGATCACTTGAGATGTAAAATTGGCGGCCTCCTTAGCTGGGTCATCCTTGGAGTTTGAGGCAACGTACCCACGCTTGAGATCCTTTACAGCAACATTCTTAACATTAAATCCGACATTGTCACCGGGAAGGGCTTCTGCGAGAGCTTCATGGTGCATCTCCACAGACTTGACTTCAGTTTGCAGTCCAGTTGGCCCAAAAGTGACCACCATTCCAGGTTTTATAGTACCGGTTTCAACACGTCCCACGGGCACAGTTCCAATTCCTCCAATCTTGTAGACATCCTGAAGAGGTAATCGAAGGGGTTTGTCTGATGGCCTCTTAGGCTCGTTGACATTGTCAAGGGCCTCAAGAAGGGTTGGACCCTTGTACCAGTCAAGATTTGTAGAACGCTCAATCATGTTATCTCCCTCAAAACCAGAGATGGGAACAAAAGGGATTTTGTCTGGGTTGTAGCCAACCTTCTTCAAATAGGATGCAACTTCCTTGACAATTTCATCGTACCTACCCTTGGAGTACTTGGGCGTAGTGGCATCCATCTGTCCAAGATAGCAACATATGAGTACTACTCACATGAAATAATTATAAATTACAAAAAAAAAAAAACAATACAAGATGCATCTTAAAAAGGATACAATACAAGAATCAAATCAAATACCTTATTGCAGCAACAAATCATTTGCTTGACACCAAGAGTGAAAGCGAGGAGAGCATGTTCACGGGTCTGTCCATCCTTTGAAATACCAGCCTCAAAACCACCAGTAGTGGAATCAATGATGAGAACAGCACAATCAGCTTGAGATGTCCCGGTGATCATATTCTTAATGAAATCCCTATGGCCGGGAGCATCAATGACAGTGCAGTAGTACTTAGTAGTCTCAAACTTCCACAAAGCAATATCAATAGTGATACCTCTTTCCCTTTCAGCCTTGAGCTTGTCAAGCACCCAAGCATACTTGAATGAACGCTTGTTCATCTCAGCAGCTTCTTTCTCAAACCTCTCAATCACACGCTTGTCAATTCCACCAAGCTTGTAGATCAAGTGACCGGTGGTAGTTGACTTCCCAGAGTCGACATGGCCAATGACCACAATGTTAATATGAACCTTCTCTTTTCCCATTTGTCCTACTTAAAACAACAAAAAATATCTGCCAATTCAACAAAGAAAACAATAAGTATGATCCCAGTTCCAAAAATAAATTAAGAAAAAAAGCACTACTATCAACAGCACAACAGCACAATGACCGATAGATCTAGCATAATAAAGAAAACAATACTAAGGTATGATTCCCAGTTCCAAAAAACTGAAAGAAAAGTAAATTAAGAAAAAAAACAGTACTATCAACAACACACCAACCAAACAGTTCAGGATTTCAACGAAGAAAACGATACAAAACCCTATATTGTGTAATAGAATAACAAACCAAGATATTCACAAATTCAAGCTAGATTTCAATAGAATAACAAATCACAAGAAACAAAAAACAAACCAACATCTACATATCATATGCAACCAAACCACATATGTAACACAATAAACTATGAATCGACGAGATAGATATGACAATACAAAACCCTATATGAAAAGTACTTGTTAACAAATAGAATAACAAATCAAGAAAACAATACATAAGTATGATCCCAATACAAAACCCTAGATGAAAACTACTTATTCACAAATTCCCAATCCAACAAAGAAAACAATACATAAGTATGATCCCGATACAAAACCCTAAATAAAAACTACTTATTCATAAATTGCAGATAGATTTCAATAGAATAACAAATCACCGGTAACAAAAACAAATCAACATCTAATTATCATATGCAATCAATCACATGTGTAACGCAATGAATAAACTATGAATCGACGATATGAGAAACGAAAGAGAAGAAGGTTACCGAATGAAGAGAATGAGAGCAGAGAGGAGCGTTAGGGTTTTAGAAAAAAGGGTTTGGGGGTTTATAAACTACTCAAATTGTAACGTATCAAGGGTTCAAATCAAAATCGAATCAAGGGTTCAAATGAAATCGAATTTTTTAACAAATGAAAAAACGGCTAAATATATTTAATTTCATAAATTTATGATTTTTTAAATTATTAATAGTGATTTTTAACCGACTATTTGATTTATTTATTTTAAGTTAGATTGACAATTATCATCAATAATGTTATAGACTTTAATTGACTTTTTTTTCTTCAACTTTGTTTATTATAATATCGGATTTGTTATGAATAAATATTATTGTGGATGTCCATATGTATTCTAATCTTTCATCTTCATATTCTCTATTAAGTGGTATAGTAAAGTTATGATTTTTCACCTTCCTAATGTCCTATAAATAAGGTCCACTTTGCAATGTAAATAATACTTCTTGAAGAAGATAATAGAACACCACTTTCTCTCTTACTTTCTCTACTTCATCTCTATATTATTTTTGCTAATTTCATAACACGTTATCAGCACGAAGCTCTCAGGTATGTTTTTCTTTATTTGATTTAGTTTCAAGCTATTGTATGTTATTTGATTAGGATAATATCAATTATAATTTCCATACATCCTAGAAGGATTGCAGGAAGAATACTAAAATATCCCAAAAGGATTTCATAAAGATTTTTTGATTTATCGATCTAAAATTTTATAACTTGTAATATGCTCATTAAAAGATTGTCATTCTAGAAGAATGACACACATAATTTTAATGCATCCTAGAAAGATGATTATATTTTTTAGATCATTGTTTATAACAGATTATTTATATTGTTTCTGAAGAACTTATCAAACATCCCTGAAGGATAGCAAGACAAATTATTAATATAGTTCTTGAAGAACTTATCAAGCATCCCTGAAGGATAGCAAAACAAATTATTTATATAGTTCCTGAAGAACTTATCAATCATCCCTGAAGGATAGTAAAACAAATTAATTATATGATGATATAATTTTAGTAATATGATTTTGTATGACTAAATATGTTTAATTTTTCAAAGGATAATTTTTTGATAATTATATGATAATATGTTCATATGCATATGTATGATTAAAGTGTTTAATCATGAGATACTATTATATTGGTTTTGAATTATATGGGAGGTATTGAATATCTCTGTATTACACAAATGAATTTGGACATAAAATGTATAATAGAAAAGCTATCAGCTTTTTCCTCGGGCTTGTACTACACTTATATCAGTACAATTTAAGCACATGTCATTGTAAACCAGTAGTTTACAAATTACACTTAAATGTGTTGTTGGTAAAACCGGTTGGGTCATTTCGGATATAATATGATGCGAATAATTTGTATTGAAGAACCCGAAGTTTCTTCAATCCAGTCAATATTTGTGTGTTTCTAAAGG
Source organism: Vicia villosa (assembly GCF_029867415.1). Taxonomy (NCBI): domain Eukaryota; kingdom Viridiplantae; phylum Streptophyta; class Magnoliopsida; order Fabales; family Fabaceae; genus Vicia; species Vicia villosa. The sequence goes on along the minus strand of NC_081184.1, from coordinate 8,936,160 downwards.
AAAATAAAAATTTGAGAAATTGCGTTTTTATGACATTAATTGTTGCATCGACTAAACTATCATGCATATGTCTCTACTCACAACCAGAAGTTTGTGAAACTATTTTCTCAACTAATTAGACAAAATCTGGTTTTCTGGATTTTTTAGAAATTCCTGTATAAGTATCACATATATTATTAAAATTGATATTGAATATCATGTAATATATGTTCATAAAAAGAAAATGGACTCGAAGATCCATTCTTTAGACGTCTAAAGTTAATTATATGGTTGATACTTATGAGATTATCAATTCTAAATTATATATTTGAAACACTCAATGTATGATATTAAGATATTTATACGCATTAAGCCGACAAGCTACTATATCTTAGTCCTCCCTAATTTATTCTAATATCTCTCATCTAAGTGAACATTTGGATGTGTTGTGTATATTCCAATTGCTCCAATATAATACATTAAGATGAGTCATGAAAGAATATTGGAAAAATATAATTAATATGAATCTCAATTTTGAGGATATAATTTGAGAAAATAATCAAATACTTGATTGCAGCCCAGTAGGCTGATTATCACTTGATAAATTAATTTTCCCAATATTAGGGGGGAGGGAAATGAACAGCTGAAATCATGAACAAGAAGTTCAAATGAACAAGTTAAAATAAATTGTTGTCTTGATCCTCGTACAAATCAATATGAACAAAAAGTTCAAAATATTATTCATTTGCAAAGTTTATGAAATAAATTATTAGCTGGTAATACTCCACTCAAAGTGGGTTCTCTTATTGGATAATATAATATGGCAAATGAGTTATTGTTGCGCCTGAAGCGTGGTATGAAAGTCGGTTCCAATGTTAAAAGTCCTCTACTAAGAAAAGAAACTAAAGATGACCCAAGTGAGGATATGAAAATGCTAAGAGCACTTTGACCTAATTTAATTTTCAGTTCCAGAAGAACAAATCAAGTACTTGAAATATGAAATAAAGAGATCTCGATAAATTATGTCATGGATGAAATGGAATGGAACCGAAATTGAGATAACCAAATAAAGTCAATATTGACAATATCTTTGTATATAATATAGCGGTAAAAGTGATCAACGATAACGAGGATCATGAGTCAAAGTCTATTAAAAATTGTAGACTAAGTGAGAATTGGCCAAAATAAATATACTCAATTGAAGAAGAATTAAACTCACTTTATAAGTGACTCACTTTACAAGTGACTCACTTTTGGACCTGTAGTCCGACCACCTCAAGGTGTGAAACTAATTGGATATAAATGAGTTTTTGTGCAAAAGAAAAATAAGAATGATATGAAGTTTTATTTATTGCTCAATGATTTTCACAAAGACCTAAGATTGATTTTGATAAAACATATTCACTTGTAGTGGATTCAATCGATTTTTGATAATTAATTAGCCTTGTAACACATGAAGGGCTTAATTTGAACATGATGGATGTAATGACATCTTATTTATATGGTTCACTCAATAGTGACATTTACGTGAAACTCCCTGAAGGGTTCAATATACCAAAGGCACGTAATTGTGGATCTCGAGAAAACTGCTACATCAAATTGAACAAGTCTCTTTATGGGCTAAAACAATCTGGATGCATGTGATATAATCGCCTCAGTGAATATTTACTAAATGATGAATATACTAATAACTCAATTTGTCCTTGTATTTTCATAAAATGATGTGGAAAAATATTTGCAATAATAGTTGTCTATGTGGATGACATAAGTATTATTGGAACTCCTGAAGAGATTCCAAAAGCTATAAATTGCTTAAATAAAGAGTTTGAGATGAAGGACCTAGAAAAGACAAAATATGTCTAGGTTTGCAAATTGAGCATGTGGACAAAAGAATATTTGTACATCAAGAAGGCTATATAGAAAAATGTTGAAATGATTATATATGGACAAATGTCACATATTGCCTACTCAATTATGCTTGTTAGATCATTAGATATGGAGAAAGATCTTTTAAGGCCTCGAGAAGAGGATAAAAAATTGCTTGGTCCTGAAGTACCATATCTTAGTGCAATTGGAGTACTAATGCACGTTGCTAAATATACACATCATGATATATCATTTGCGGTCAATCTATTAGCAAGATAGAATTATTCACCTACACGAAGAAATTGGAAAGCGGTCAAACATATACTTCGTTATCTTAGAGATACAGGTTACTTGTCAGATTCAGACAATGGTAGATCAGAAAGAGGCTATTTATTTACATGTGATGGTACAATCATTTCATGGAGATCTATAAAACAAATCATGGCAACAACTTCATAAAATCCTGCATAACTATTAGCACTACATGAAGTCACTTCGAAGAAGACATTTTAAGCAGCAACTACAAAGAATATCCTCACACATATAAATGTATGCATGAGGGGGAGAAAAACATATGTTTTGCACTCTTTTTCCCTTCACCATGGTTTTGTCCCACTGGGTTTTCCTGGTAAGGTTTTTAACGAGGCAATTCATATTCAAAGGATATTGTACTCTTTTTCCTTCACTAGAATTTTTCCCACTGGGTTTTTTTAGTAAGGTTTTAACGAGACATATCCTCAATGGACATCCAAGGGGGAGTGTTATGAATAAATATTATTGTGGATGTCCATATGTATTCTAATCTTTCATCTTCATATTCCCTATTAAGTGGTATAGTAAGGTTATGATTTTTCACCTTCCTAATGTCCTATAAATAAGGTCCACTTTGCAATGTAAATAATACTTCTTGAAGAAGATAATAGAACACCACTTTCTCTCTTACTTTCTCTACTTCATCTCTATATTATTTTTGTTAATTTCATAACAGGATTATCAATATTAACCTACAATAAAAAAAATTGTTTCATAATAATTTTAATCCTTATTTTTAATAATTTGTATTGATTATATTATTTGAATATTGTCTATATGATCAATCTCCTTATAAAATTATATCGATAAAATAATAGAAAATTATTTTATTTTTTTCTCTTCTCTTTATTTTATAACAATTTTATAAAATTAATATCATGTTTACTTTTTTTATACAATATTAAAATATTAAAAATATATTAATTTTTTTTATACAATATTAAAATATTTAATTTGATTCGAATCTTTGATTTGATTAACTTTCAAGCATGTCTTTACATGATATTGTGACCATGAATACTATATATTAAAATCCTCATGTAAATCAATAAATATGTAAACTTTCAAGCGTCTTAACATATTTAAAAAAACATAAAAAAAAAAACAAAAAAAAACATTGTGTCAATGAACCAAATGTTTATTAAAATCTTATGTAAATCAATAAATTATATTTTGACTCCAATTTTTTTAAGAGAGTATATTTTGAGTCATCAATCTAACCTCGTTCATATAATTAATTATTGTATTTCAAATTCAAATGATTACGTTCTACATCATATATTTAAGCACAAAATGATAATATGTCTATTTTAAAATAGAATATATAATATATTTTTATTTTTAAAGTGTGTTTGGATGAGATAATTAAAAAATTTAAGAAATTTAAAATTTTAAGTAAATCAAATAATTTAATTGGAACTCATTTATTTTCAAATTATTTTGTTTCAATAGAGTATAAAATTTTTTTCTTGTTAAATTTTTTGACCAAATTTTAAATTTGAAAAATAGATATTGATTTGCATTTTTTGAAATTTTAAAGGAGCAATTTGTTAATTTTAAAAATTAATAAGGGTTAATTTGTAAATTAAAAAAAAAATAGGATCGATTTTAATTTTTTTTTTAAATATAAAGACCAATTAGCAAATTTTGAAATATAATAATTACCAATTTGACATTCACATGTTATGGAGTATGAGAGAAATTTCAATTTTTTTTAAACAAAAGGACCCAATTTATTACTCAAAATGGCAGTCCTGGCTAGGCTTTGGCCCACTATTCAAACAAAACATTTTTTTTCAAATGGCTTTTTTTGCCAACATATGTCTTCACTACTATGGGTCTCAGGATATGGTTAATGGTCCAGTACTTGAAGCCTCTTAGGGTTTCCTAGATTTTCTTCAATTGAAATTCATGTGTGTTCTATCTTCCATTGTCTTTTTATGCGACGCAATGTTCCTCTCTCTCCGTCTATCTCAATCTGCATGTTAGTTGCAACCTCATTATCTCCCCAATCTTTTGTTCCGCCTTTTGAACCCATTTCTCTTCTGACTCGCAACGATACTTCCCTTAATTGATGCTTTCCATAAGACTTTTGCCATCTGAGTTGATAGTGATCTGAATTGCCTAAATCTTCCAAAAGATCCAAATTGCATCGAGGATGGCTGATGGTGTTGGCAGATTTGTTGAGGGGTTCTGCTTATATGGTGAGAAAGAGTAAGATTAGGGTTATATATACGGCTGTTGGTGTTGGGAAATGGATAGTTCCGGTGGGGACGACGATGGATGTTTGGTTGCTGATTGAAAGGGATGATGGAAGTTTAAGGTTTGAGGAATTATAATATAAGATAAAAGTTATTGGGAGGGTGAGACACCCTAATGTTATACAAGTGATGAGAAACTTCTCATCACTGATTTCATTCGCAATTGAAGCTTGCATACTGTTTTGCGTGGTATCACTTCTCAAGACTTTTTGGTTCTTAGTTAAATTAATTTGCATTTCGAATTCAATGTGCCTAATATTAAATTCTTAATATGGTGAAAGCTGGTTTGGATAGAACATTATGTGAAAGTCTATTCAGGTAGCTGATCTCACTTAGTAGGAAAAATACGAGCTATTGTTGTTATATGTTTGTGGTTGCAGCCGTCATGATATAACAACATTGTACAAGCCTTTAATCCCTAATTTGGGACTCAATTTTTGATTATGTATCAAATTAGTTTTAGACATGTATCAAAATGGGTTGAGGTCATTGCCTCTTAGCAAATGATGCTCGAGTCCTGATAAACTCAAAGAAAAACTCAAAAGAAAGAAGGCAAAAATAAAAAAACAAAAAAACATTTCCATCATTCTTATTTGTTGCGCTTCCCGCCTCCTCAATGAGGTGTTTTTGAGTTTCTCTCTATCTCTCCCTACTTGAATAGAAACCTTGAGGCCAATTTCCGGTTTAAGTTATGGGGGTATTTCCCTTATTTTCCGCATTTTTTGTTTAATATGTTTGTTGCTTGTTTTTGTGTTGTTAGGATAATTTTGTTGAATAATTTGCATGTACCATTGTTGAAAATCCCAAAAATTGAATCTTATTTTTTTCTCTTATACTAAAGAGCTCTTAATTTTGAAAAATTGTTGAGAAAGTATACATGATCGTAATGAGGATTTGCTAGGTTTTAGGGCCTGTAAAAAATTAATAAGATGAGTATTACCCGAACATCCTTAGTTTCCTAAATAGGTTACGAGATTAGCATGTATTTTGTACCTGTTGTAAAAGTTAGTCACCTCCATAATTCAATCCTCTTTTCTTGTAATAACAATGATTAAACCTACAAAATAATAAACAATTAGATAAACCTGAGGCGTGTAAGAACACTGTCCTTAAGGATTTATCCGCCTCATAAGCGCAAATCTCCCAGGATTCAACAGGTTCTTCCCAGATTCTCAATAAGACTCTGAGGCAACAGAACAACAAGAAATCATCTTTAAGATGACCGAAAGATGTGACCAGAAATAATTTTTTTTAGAAGACCAAAGATGTCCCTGTTATTTTCTATATGTTCGTTCACCCTTATGTAAGTAAAAGAGTTGTTATATATATGAGAGAAAGAGAGAAAAGAGTTAATGATTTGACTAAGTCAAACCAAACCGTTACTAATCATAAATAAAATAAATAATAATAATTGTTAATAATAATAATTGTTATTATTAATATTAAAATATATTTTCTCATATTTATAAAAATATTTAAACTTTTAAAATATAATCACAATTTGCAACAGTACCATAGTGATCCGATATTGAGAAGTATTTCATGAATAGTTGATTTCGATAGTTTGGCATAATTTAGGTTCATAATACGCTTGATCGATTAAGAAAAAATAAACACCCTAAAATTAAAAAAAGAAAAAGAAAAGAAAATCTCTCGCGGTAAAAGGCAATTACACTCATTAAATTGTGCAACACTCACCCCGTTAATCAACCAAATGGTGGTTGAACTCCAACGTCGAACAAAAAGAGAATAAACATGTTTGCTTATGTGGTGTACCAAATAAAAATCCTCGATCGATCTTGTATGTATGTGATGGTTATCATAAATCCAAAATGCCTTAATTTGATTATCCAAATGAAAAGGGAAGAAGATCAAAAAGAGACTTAAGTCTAAAGAATATCTAGAGAGGTGACCAAAGTAGGAAAATTTTGACGGTATTTGTTTTATGGATTTGTGTTCTGGTAATGCTTTTGGTGTAAGTAAGTATATGGGAACTTAAGTCTTAGCCGATCTAAATGACAGACCATGCATGAGAATCAAACAACTTCATTTTTTTGAGCTTTTGAAGAAACAAAACTGCATCATCATAATTCTTTCTAAGCAAGTTTGTTGTTGGAGGATAAACAACAGTTTAAGTTTGGGGGTATTTGATAAGTGGTAAAGGCCTCGTGTTTCTTACTTATTTTATTTCTAATTTCATGAGTGTTTGCATCGTTTTAGTTCTATTTTATGCATTTTTGTCTTCCTTTCATGTTTTTCAGGTAATAAGAGGTCAATAGATCGAATCGAGACGAGAAAGGGCAAAGATCGCATGAAAAAGGCGTTTCCCATACAAATTTTCCACAACTAACACAACCCGGTCATGTCCCATGACACAGGCTGTGCTGGCCTCTTTGAGCCACCTTCATACAAGCAAACTAAGGCTGACACAACCAACCATGTTTCTTGACACAACTCATGTCAATCCTCAGGCAGTTACGAACTTTTGATTTTTAGGCGGTTTTTGTACCCTTTCATCATCCGTAACCTTCGTAGCATCGATAACTAGTGATTAATGACAATTAAGCTAGAAATTAGTGTCAATTATGAGTGACTTAAGCCTTGGATTAATATAAATAAAGGCTTAGGCATCAAGAGAAATCATAACTTCTACTACCATCATACATTACAATTTTTATTTTTTTTAGTTCTTAGCATAAGTTCTTGCTACTCTCTTGTAATTTCGTTGTGCTTTTGATATTGTAATCTTGCCTTAATTTTTATTTCAACTTTCTATTGCTTTTACTTGCTTACAATTATTTATCTTGTAATGTTTCTAAATTACTTTATTGTTGTTGTTTACCTTGCCATGTGTGAGTAGTCCCTTACGGACAATGGGTTGTAAGAGCTTATCTCATGACAACCCCCAATGGATTTATCTGCTATGTATTCTGAAAACAACAGCTCTAAGTGCCTTTTTTTTATTTTAGAATCCAAGTTACAATTCATATGTCTATGTTGGTTGCGAAAGCAAAGACAACATAAATGTGGATCATGTATTAAAAGGTAATGATTCTACATTGGAAATTAGATTACTAAATAGTAGAGTAGTGAGGCACTCACCCTGACAAGGCGACTCGCTTTCTACTGAGAAAGTCGTTTGGCTGTTTTGAGATCAACACATAAATTGTGCATGCCACGGAAGATGGTGACACACACTTTTATCTAGCTTTCTATGAAAACTCTCAAATAAATTTCGTAATTGAATATGGACAAGTCATTAGGGTGAGTATAAAGTCCCACTCAGAAACCCATGTCCTATTATTATTATCATTTGCTAATTTTTATTTTCAAAATGTATCAAACAAACTCTTTTTCGAACACTTTGGATAAACAGATTTGGAGTAAAATTTAGTAAACATACATCTCTCTGTGAGTTTGATATTTTGACTACTTGTCACAACCGTGCACTTTTGGTTCAGACACAGTCACAACTCCCATTATCTAATCCCTTATAAGTGTGTCACCTCCAAACTTCTTCTTAAAATTTGCTTACAAATGTCTGAGGTATGACCTATGCTCAATTCTCTCAAACATTTCTTCAAACACATCCACTGATCCTTGTAAAAGATAAACAAATTCAGATTAAAACACCTCTAACTTTGAGATTCAAACACAATCAAACTCATACTTTTGAAATTCAAACATAATAAAAAACATACATATTATTGATCTGAAATGAAAACATATCTTTCATCTTGTCTAATATCTTCCATTAATAATTGCAGAAACCACCTCCAACTTTCCTTTGTTTATGTTTCAACAAGCTCAAAAGCCAATGGGAAATATTGGTCATTGGGGTCCCTACTCACAACTATAAGAAGTTTTCCACCATATTTTGTGTTTAGATGGCAACCATCAACTCCAATATATAGTCTACAATCATGTATGAAATCCTTCTTACAACCATAAAAAAAAAAGTATAATGATCCAAACCTGGATTGTATTGATGAGTTTGGTCACTCAATATTGATCTTAACAATATCCATAACATTAATCTTTGTTAACTCAACTTCGTACCTCCATAAATTTGCATTTTGCTTAAAAACATCTCCTTCAATAACATTCTTTACAATCAACTTTGCCTTTCTCACTATCTCAGAAGTTTACGTTTTGTTCATTATTGCCTTACCCACCCACTTTGAATTTGCAGATCTATTGTTCCTTATTTCCTTCGATAGAAACTGTGAGAAACAATGGAATTCGGGAAGCCAAATTTTTTACGGGGGTTAAAGCACAATCTTTGCTAACTACATGTTTACTTAAATAAATAAAAAAAAATGAATAAAAAGCCATCTTGATTAAGGGTGTATATGGACCAGTTTAAGTTGGTTTTGGTCAAATCCAATACCTAATCCATATAGGACACTCCGATTTGGGTGAGGTAAAATAACCACCCGCCACATTAATGGACCAGTTTGGGCAAACCCACTAATTTTTCAGGTTAGGTTGTGTTGGATAGTGGGTTGCCCAAATAATTTTTTTGTTTTCTTAATATTAAATGACTAGATGATGAGTATCATATTTTTTTCATAAAAATTATTCAATATTTTTTATCTTCTTAAAAAAAATTAGATAACATTCCATATTTTTTATCTTCTTATAAAAAATTAGATAACCTATTTTACTATTTCTTAGCATCATAAAATAATAGATGATAACATCAACTAGTAATTTTTTTTATAAAATACTAACAACAAACTAAACTTACATGATATAAATTCGTATTAACATCAAAATAACCAAAGAGTGAAATATCCAAAAGTAGTTAAAATTATAATTCACTAAAATAGTAAATATTCAAGAGAATAAAATTGCAACAACTAAGTTATTATTCATCAAAATCATTTAAATTGTTGAAATAAATATTTGATTAGTGAGTTTTTTTGGATTAGGTCTCATTTTACTCGAAATCCAATGTTTTTAATGAGTTTTTAAACCCATATCCACCCAATTACCCGACCCAACCCCCTTTTATGGATTTTTTTAGTGGGTTGACCCAACCCATGTACACCCCTAATCTTGATGGCTTACTTAGCAAATATGAAGATTTCTTGTCCTGTTTGGTCAGCAAAGGGGCCATATAAATAAAATCTTTACAATACAAGGGTGAAATCAATTTTTATACAGGGGATAAATCAAATGTCGCTCACTTTGAAGGGGGTAACATGTATTTAGCCCAAAATTAAAAGACCAATGAGATTAAATATTTTTTGCAATGACTTATTTTAGCTTACATAGTTGCATAAGTTTTGTGAGACTATTTATTTTAGAGAAAGTTAAGGGTCAAATTAGGTTTATATTCAATAGTTTTTTGTGGCCCTTTTCATTTGGTTTTATTGAATTTTTATGACAAAACCCTAACTTTAATGTGGATAATTGACTTTCAGCTTATTCTTATAAATATCTTGTAGTTTGATCAATTTCAATTTATTTTGTAGGTTTTCTTTCATGATTGAAGCTCTGGGCACTCAAAGGCAAAATAACAAGCTTCAAGATGCATTTTCAATGGATTTGTGCAATTTGAAGTTCGCTTAGCACCCTTTTTCTGGGCTAAGCGAGGATTGTGGCGGTTTAACTTAAATATATTCGTACCCACGCTAAGCGCGCCCTAATGGGGCTTAGCGCGGTCTACTTTTTCAAACTCCTATATTTTGTCGTTATACACTTATTTTTTGATAAAAAACACTTGAAAAAACCAGAGGTACTTAGAATAAACAACTTGGAGCATCAATCTTCTATTTTCGACATGATGTTTGTGAAACTTTCTCCTTCTCTTGTCAAGTAAGCTACCATGTCAATGGATAACTAAACTCTTTTGTATTAAGATTAGATATAAGCAATCTTAAGTTGTATGTATTTCTTTTAATTTTCTGTGTGTGAACATATTAATCAATATAGATGATAGATAATATTTGCTTTTATTGAATATTTGTGATTTAAAAGATTGTGATATACATCTTTTATGTCTTGGTCAAATTTTATTGTCTATCAAAGACCAAGTCTAGACATAGAAGTGGAGTTTGATATTCACCTTGTATCGGTTCATAAATGTTATTTATGTTGTTTATTAGGTTAAGATATCACCAATTAAACAATACAGTAGAAATCAAAATACCGTCTCAGACGTGAGCGATATAGATGAGTGATATGTGGTTATATTGATTATAAATGAAGTTCACATGCTTGATTGATCGAATACATGCAAAATAGGTTGATGGAATCTAGTTTTGATATGCCTTTTAAAACATTAATCTTTATACACTTTACTCATTGCTACAAACTTTTATGAATGTTACTTTCATCAAACCAAAATCAATCGATACCCTCACTTAAAATATTGTAAACTGTAGAGCAACGATAATATCACTTCAATCCATGTGGATACGATAAAGCAAATACCTACTGAATAATATTCTAAACAAAATGACGCCGTTGTCGAGGATATCGCAACAAATCATGGCTAATGAGATCAAAATGACTATTTCAAGCGATCATCATTTGGGTAACCGTACTCTAGACACTCTAACATTTCCAGGGCTGATCATGGGGTTATGTAGGTAGGCTGATGTGTCACTTCCCCACACAATGCTTGGGACTATTGGGGGCGAGGTGAATGACCTATACATCAAGAGACATTATGTACCAAGGAAAGAGAGGGTCAGAAGTCCTCAAGCTCCTCCTGCTCACCAACCATTCGACCAGGGAACTGCTTGTTCTTACTCCTGGGACACGCTTGAGGCTAATCAGAGAGCCTTCATGTTCATGCATGATTCTATGCAGCAGCTTCAACTTCAGATTCGTGACCCAACATGTGCTCACAATATTTGTACTCGTGCTGCTTTCCTGGATCATGCTAATTGGCCTAAGGGCATGCTGGTTCATCCGGAGGGTGTATGTGGTGATGATGATAGTGGAGAGACCATTTTCGAAGTGACAGAATCTAGTGATGACGATTAGATGATGATTTGAGTTGATGGGTTATTTTTATGTTTTTATATTAATATGTTGTTATGGTTGTATTTTCTGAACTTATGTTGATGTTTATTTTGTACTTTCGTCATTTTGTCCATTCTTTTAAGGACGAGGATTTGGTAATAAAATTTGAAATTTTAGAACATATTTTGGTACACCATAAATTAGTGGTTTATATATTTAATGCATATCATTTTTATTTTATTTAATTTGTTAATATTAATATTTTTAGTAGTATAATGTGATTTCAAATTTTGTTTAAAACATTTGTTTGTTCTAAGTTGAGTAACTTAAAGGAACAAGAGTTGGCTCCCATAAGTTTATAGGGAAGCATGCAATTTGTATGGTAACGATATGAGTTGAAAAGATGTACGAAAAGCAAGGTACATGCTTTAATCGCTTTATATAACTTAACAGGACTATGAAACCTGTAATATGTGCAAATAACATGTCATGCATTCTGTTGCAATTTTTTAAACTCTTGAATCACTTTAGTTCATAGCTTAAATCTGAGGAGACTTTCCACTGTTTACCACATGTAGGAGACCTCAATTATTGTTTTATCTCGGCCTTATTATGTTTAATGAGGCACTTTGTTGAATTGTGTGAAAGCATGAAAAGGATCAAGCCAAAATTGTGAAATTGAGAAAAACCACTTGGCCAAAAATCAAACAACCTACCCTGTGAGTTAGCGAGAATTCGTTAACCACTTTGAGCCGTTTTGTTAAAATTCATATCGGTTGATGAAATGTAAAATTTGTGTCCATCACCGATTTTTGAATGGATCTCGATGTGGTTCTTGAGTTTGGATCACACATACTTATTTATAAAATAGTTCTCTTGCGTTGAGAAAGTTTTGGAAGGATTACAACTTCCAGATAATGGTCGGCCGATGAACAATATAGTCGGTCCTAAATACAAACCATTAATAATGATTAATTTGGTGCACATAAAAGTTAACTTTTACAATGCAAAAGAAACACTTTTAAATCTTCATAGAATTAGGGAGAAACTAGTAGGGATGACAATGAATACGGTTAGATGCGAATTTTACACTATCTAAACTCGCACCAAAAATATCGGATGACACTCGAGTCCAATCAACTCAAATTTTCAACCGTTTAAATGGATTATGCGGATTTGGATCTTTGATAAATATATTGTGTTAGAGAGGTGTAAGAAGGATAACATAGGTCTATCGAGTAACAATCTTTGATGTTTGCACTGTTCCTTCTCTCTTTCTCTCTCTCCTTTTTTTTCCTTTCAATTGTTTTAGTTAATAAAAACAAAATAATGAAAATAATAAGCCAACACCAACAAAGCTCACTTCTTCTCTCTTTCTCTATCTAACCCCAACAAACAAACCTCACTCTTCCTCTCTCTAGGGTTTCCCCACGAACTCCATCGTAGCGCTCATTCTCCACCTTCTCGATCACGAATTCTCCAATTCCTCCATTTCATACTCGATTCCCTCTCACAGGTTCGTGAAATCGCGACTTTTCCACGCTCTTACTTTTCCTCAATTTGAATTTTTCGTTTCGATTCTTCCCACGCTACGCGAAGTTCGAGTAGGTTTTGATTACGCGACTGAAAGAGTGATTTTCGTTCTTCATTATTCACGTTCATAAAAAAAATGATTAGCGTTTTGGTATTTAGGAATCAACTATTTTATTGTGTAGCTCGTTTGTTAGAATTGATTGAACTTGTTTGAATTATGCAGACACGAAAGGATAGTTGTTATGTGATAGGAGGTGAACTGGTGTTTTTTCGGATTTTTATTGTGGCGCTTGCGTGAGTGAATGTTTTTCGATGCTTGATGATAGTTGCTATGGATTTGAATGCGTCTCCGGTACCGGAGGAGGAAGATGAAGATGTTTATGAAGAGAAGATACATCATGTTCAAGAGTATAGTGCACCTGAGGACCATGTAGAAAGTGGAGCTGCTATAGCACGCCGGGTACTATTTCTCGTTTCCTTTTTTCTGGTTCTTTTCTGGTTTCTGTTTGGATAAACATCTTATTTCCAGCTTATGGCGCAAGTGCTTATTGGAATAAGCGCTTATGAATAAGATTACATAAGCTATTTTTAAGACAAAAGAAAAAATAAATTTAAATTGTTCTTATATATGTTATAAGTTGTTATATCTTGAAGAATTTATAAAAGTAAGTTCAAAAAAATTTATGAAAAATGATATAAAATATTTTGATTAAGTCTCCCAAACAGTGACTCAAAAACTTATGCCTGTAGAGAAGCTAAAATAAGCCCATCCAAACATGCCCCAAATGTTGGCCACGGTTCTGGGTTCTAGTTTCTCGTTATTTAGTTATGACTTGTGAGGTTGGGACTTCCACAGTTAAATGAGTGGATGTGACATTATGGAATTATAGTTTTTTAAGAGTTGTAGTGGGTAAAGGAATTGAATCCACATTTTATGCCTTAAAAACCATGTTAGCCCATGCAATTGGAGCTTTGTGGCTATGTCGATAAACAATAATCCATTCTGAGACTTTCTTAGGAATTGATAGCACACGTTCGTGTTGTATTGTAGTTTAACACCTATCTAATTCTAACTTGTTATTTTAATGAGTGGATGGTTTAAGCTGTTTTGAATGTTTCATTTCTATGCAAGTAGCAACAAAAGAAAAATGCATGATGTATGATTAACGTTGAATTCTATCCAAGTTTTAGTGTTGACTGTTAAATTGAATGTGTCAAGCAATTTTGATTTTTGACTTTTGAAACGATGATTCTTTTTGGCTAACAAATATATACGTGAGTTTCATTAGTAATTAGAGTTTCAATCTGTATATTGCCCTTACTTGTCTTTTCATTAACACAAGTCCTACATTGTTGTTTCTTTTTTTTAGGAGCGTGAGGAAAGAAAGAGACGCTTGAAAAGGGAACGTCCAGATGATAGACCTGTGAATCGATCACAATCACCTCGATATGATCAACAATTTCATACAAAAAACCCTAAATCATATGATACAAGTAGGCTTCCTCCAGGTAAGTGTTTCTTTCCATGGTCTCCTTGTTGCCAGTGATAGTCAACAATGTGATAGGAATATGATGTTTCTTAATACAATGCTATAATTGACCTATATTTGAAGTGGATTTGATATGTATTGATGAAACTTCATATGATATTATGAAAATGTGAATAATATTGTTAACGGGTAACTAACTTATGCTATTTGAGTTCTTTCATTAGAATAGTATCTGAAATATTTGAACTTTACAAGGGAGCACCAGCTAACTGAAATTAGCCTTCAAACTACCATGTTATCCTCCTTTAAACCTAGGAAACATGGAGATAAGAGTAGAGTTAATGGTTATGTGATTAGAAACGCTAGATCCAAAAATCCATGATTAGTCAGATTAGCCTTCAATATTCTCTGTCCCCCTCATAGCTGTAACCTCCATGATTAGTCAGAATAGAGATGAATGTGGAGGAATCTGGTTAGGACAAAGTTCATATCAGAAGAACAACCTCTTAAGAACTGTTAATGAGATTGTTTACATCAGGAACATCTGAGTTTATCACTGGTTTTTATGAAGGTCATGAGGCACAAAAGCCATCTAAAGGATATACTAGGTCTCTTTAATGGTGATTTTTGTTCAATTCAAGTATGTGGGCACATCATGATGTCATTTGAAGAGTGACAAGATTGTAGAAAGAGTCATACTATCTCTGTGCACATCATTGGATTACACTTGTGGAACTTTCTTCGAATATCATAAAACGGAAGTGGACAACAACTTAGGTTCAATAGATTGCCAAAGCAATGAGACCAGTTGTCACTCTACACTTGATCATTTCCCTTTACCCTCAGTAGGAATGTCCTCAGCTTTCTTGATTAAGTGATTAGAGTCCCTGACCTAGTAATCACATATCAATGGAATGTAAGATAGTGCACAAACTTCACACGCAGTAGAAGCTTTCCACGTGTGACTGAGAGTGAATTGGGTTTGGGCGACAAGATCTCTAGGCACAGGAGTGGCACTGCCTGAAGCGTTTCAAGGTTTCACGCTAGTGGGGGTCATGACTCGAGAGTAGATGGTGCATGAAAATTTTAAAATGGTGGTTGGTCAGACAAGTCATGACCAATCACCATTTTAGGGCTCTAAATAGCACGTTAACTGATTTGGTTAACTTGACAGAATCTGCCTCAAGACGCAATCTTATAGCTATATTAGGGATTTATATAGCAGGTTGACTTATTTATGCTTGATCAACCAAGTAATAGCTAGTTGATTCTCTCGAAGACTTTTTTAGATCCAAGGTTTTATTAATTGTATGACAAAGTTAGGGTCTTGGTTTATTTTTCTATGTTTCAGCTACCTTGAGTTTGACGGGGAATATTAGAGTATTAACACTTTGCCTTCGTTTCTTTGAAGCCTCTGCCATGCGCTGATTCAATTGGTATTGAGTCAGCTAGCGATTGTTCAGTTGGTAGTCACTGTTAGCTAATAGATTTACTTATGCATTTCAGATTCAAAGCTGTTATAATTTACTTGCTATGTTTGAGATTATTGGAATACATTTGTCATTTGGTCACATATTACTATTGTTGTACACATGAATGAAAAAACTTACGTATTACTTTATTCTTTTCATACAGGTTGGTTAGATTGCCCTGCATCTGGCCAGGAAATTTGTTGTATGATACCTTCTAAAGTCCCTCTTGGTGAATCTTTCAATGACTGCATTTTTCCTGGTAAAAGATACTCATTTAAACAAGTGATACATCAACAGAGAGTTTTAGGGAGGAAAGTAAGTAGACCTAATCCTAAAAAAGAGAGACTGAATGTTCTATATCCTACAAAAATACTTGTATACATAGAATTTATTGCTTTTTACATTTTATTCTCTTGATTTGCAGCTTGGTCTGGTGATTGATTTGACAAACACCTCTCGATACTACCCAGTGACAGATTTAAAAAAAGAGGGTATCAAGCATGTTAAGGTTTGTAGTAGTCATATTTAATCCATCATCTCAATATTTTACAACTTCCTTTAAAACTTGACATCTCTTTCTTGTTAATATATTTGGAGATCATTGTTTTTGTTTAGATTCAATGCAGGGGGCGTGGTTCTGTACCTGATAATTTATCCGTGAATCAGTTTGTCTATGAGGTTTGTTTTTCTTTGATACTATTTAGCCATGCATAATTCTCCCTCCGTTCCACAATGAGTGACCCATTTGTGAAAAAAGGTTGTCCCAAAATAAATGACCCTTTTCTTTTTACAAGGCATTATTATTTTTTCCAACTGTACCCTGCAATTACTACTATTTTCAACACCACCAATACTTAATAAGGGATGCTTTATTAAAAGCATTCTTCTCACTCTTTCATTTGTACATTTTACTCTATTATGTGCGTAATTGTCAACTGGGTCACTCGTTGTGGGACGAAGGGAGTAATTTTGAAGAATTTAGTTTCTATTTCTGTTTCTTAGCATTCATTGTAAATAAGAAAACATCAAGGAAGCAATACTCTGCTCTATGCCAAATAGAAACCAAATCCAAATGTCTCTCAAATAATCTAGTCTGCCAAATTGCTCTCTTCAAAGGCGCAAGGGTTACCGTGATTATTAATTTTTAACAATATTCTTACTTTTATTTTCAGGTTATACAATTTTTGTCACGCCAAAAGCAGTCAAAGAAGTATATACTTGTTCACTGTACACACGGGCATAACCGTACCGGATACATGATTATCCACTATCTAATGCGTGCTATGTCAATGTCTGTTACACAGGTCAGTTTTGGAGTCACCTTGTTATAGTAGCTCTCTTAATCACGCTTTTGGCCTGTTTAAGGCATTCTTCTAATTCAATTAATAGACCTTTTTTCTCAATTTGTAGGCAATTAAAATTTTTTCTGAAGCGCGCCCTCCAGGAATCTATAAACCTGATTATATTGATGCATTGTACACATTTTATCATGAAAAAAAACCCGAGATGGTAGTTTGTCCTCCTACTCCAGAATGGAAAAGGTCTTCTGAACTTGATCTCAATGGTGAAGCAGTTCCAGACGATGATGATGATGGAGTACCAGGCCCTGATTTGCAGGTGTGGATAATATTATTAGTGAATTTTGATATTTTTGCCACTTCTATTTTCTAAAGGAATTTAGTGTAAATCCTATTTTTTATTTATGTCTATCTTAGGAGAACATTGAGACTGGCACTCAGATGACGAATGATGATGTTTTAGGAGATGAGATACCCAGTGATCAGCAAGATGCATTTCGACAGTTCTGTTATCAAACACTTAGATTGGGTGTTGGGGTAAATCTTCCTATTTTCATGCATAGGTTTACTCTTAAGATTTGAGAACTTGTTTTTAAAATTATGAATTATAAATTTTAACTATGCCATTGCATATTTCCGTTTTTTTCCCACTAATATTATATTACAACAAAGGAATTGATGGTGTATATTCTACTAGTTTTTACAACCATTTTATCCGATCCTTTTGTTTGTTACATTACACTATCATACCTTTCATTTGTCATGCTTGGACTAGTCGTTTTATGTTTTCAAAATCAAGAATTCTTTTAGTATCTTTCTTTTGAGAGGTTTTCCTCTTCCTACTATTTGGAGTAATATGGTACTACTCATAACCTGATTACTTGATTTTTTTCATATGTGTTTATAGTTTTCTATTTCCCATTTTTAGTAAATTTGGTTATGTGACTGTTGAATAATTTACTCATTATAAGCCTGGATACTAATTGTTTTTATGTTATTGCATTCTATTTTATTTTATAAAATCAATCTTTAATTTGTGGAGTGCCTTTATGTATTCTCCCCAAAAAGGAGCACTAAATCATTGGAATAAAATATAAACATACTCTGAAAATAGAGTACTTTCAACAGTGACATATATTGCGATGGACTTTTTTTCATGTTGAATTTTAGATCTGCGTGAGACGTTTTACCATGTGTGATTTGTGGAAAATCTGTATGCATAACTCTTTCTAATTTCACGATGCTTCATTTGTACTGTAAATGTATTGACTTAGATGCAGGGCTGGGGTTTTTATTGGCCATTATTTATTTAGATTGTTAATCAAATAAACCAGATTCAGTACAGTCTTTTGTAATTCTGTATTCTAAATTACTTTTATGGAAATACCATTGGTTTTTTTAAAAGCTGTTCACAGATCACACCTTTCTTTTCCCTATTTCTTTTCATGATTCACGTGCTTTATGGACCTCTAATGCTTGTCATTGCCAGTTCACTAACTTCTAGTATGCAGGCCAGAGGACATACACAGTTTCCAGGTTCACACCCAGTTTCTCTCAACAGGTTCTATTTATTTGAGCCATTAAAACTTTTAATCTATTATATTAATTTAATTAATCGTACGTTTAACACGGGGTTGCTATTTCTTTTGCCACCACACGCATTGCATTGTGTTGTATCTTTTAATGGTAAATGTTAGTACTATGTTGGGGATTACCCTCTCTCGCTCCACTCTTTAATTCCTCCACCCTAACCACTACGCCAACCTTATTGTTCCTTTGTGTTATTGTTATGCATTGACTCAAACTATTGTGCTTTGTAATGTGTTGGTTATGTGCATTTTCTTATTGTCAATCTCAATCCTATTTAGCTTAATATTTTATCTACAACAAGGCTAGATTTTTATCATTAACTTACTTCTAATCCCTATCTTGTAGTTGCATGTAACAAATATGAGGTAAGGGAACAATTTTTTAGACACCTCCCTGCGGTTACAGGGAATTCAGGCATCATCTCAATATGATCGTTTTTTCATATTCTGTACGATCTTTGTAGTTGCAACTACAAACCATTTCACCTAGGCCTTGTCCTTGGATGATCAGATTCTAATTGCTCGCCTAGAATCAGTAGTCATTTTACAAAACATCCTTTGCAAAACCTTTTGAAAGGGGTGTGGGGGCAGGGTTTGTATAGGAGAGAGGGGGTGCAGTTACTGTCAAACAATCATATGACTCCCTTCAAATGAATCAGGTTCAGAGTCTGAATTTGAACTTGTAGTTGTAGCGCATTTTTATTTTTTTCATAATTGTAGTAAGATTTCCTCATATTTAAAAGTTAACTAATACAAAAGTTTTTGCCCATGTGTTCTTCCAACACATCTCGTTTTTTTTTACCTCCACTAGTTACATAAAATGGGAAGTATTAAGTTTAGAGATTAATTGTTATGCAGCGATAGTGTGAAGAATCTTATACTTTCAGTCCATTACAACTATTCATGGGCATGACTTTAAAGATAATTATGATAAAAGTCAGATATTAAATTATTGATTTTACTTATTATTGCACATTCGCTGTTTTGTAAGTTTACTGTTATGTTGTTTTCAAAACATTGTCCCTAATTAATTCGACATTTTTGTCAATGTATCTATGTTAAATTTTGTTATGTTGGTATGCAGGGATAATTTGCAGTTATTACGACAGCGTTATTATTATGCAACATGGAAAGCTGATGGTACACGGTATATGATGTTAATAACAATGGATGGGTGTTACTTGATTGATAGAAGTTTTAATTGTCGAAGGGTCCAAATGAGGTTTCCTTGCAGGAGTTTGAATGATGTATGTATGCTGCTTTATTAAACATAAGTAGATTTTGCAACATATGTAAATTTTAAATACCATTATCAGCCATAATTATGATAGTTACTTTACATTATCTAGTGATCTGGTGGTTAGTTAATGATTAGCTCGCAGTAAACTCTGTCTCTATATTCTACCATGTATTATGAGCAATGCAGTTCCAAAATACTATTTTCACATTGTTGATGACTTTTACTGCTGTAAAGTCTGACATTTTTCTTTCTCACCATGCCTCTATTCTTGCAAGTCCTTGCTACATTTTGCAGTTTTCAGCTCTGTTTATGTTAACCTTGAATTTTTGTACCTAGCCAAATCACCCCAGCCATCCCTGGGAAAACACGATTCTTTCTCCAGAAAGTTCTCTAGCCATTTTTGGACTGAATGTTTTTTCAATTTATTAAGTAAAGCATATGTAATAGTAATAGTTTGTTAAGAACAGCTGTAACCAACTCCAAGTTGGTAAGTTCTCTAGAAACTGCATATATCTTTTACAAACTGTTACACATGCTTTATTTAAATTTATATTCTCATATAGAATCCATCCTATTAGATAAAAGCTTTGTCTGGCGTGGTAGTGTTATATACAGCATGTGTAATTTTGATGATGTACTGTAGTTATGATGAGTAATGTAAATTAGCTAGGGATAAGGCTGTAAGTTAGTTACTTTGGCTCATAATAAGCTTCTTGATTGTAATCATACTATAATATGAAATCAGTGTGCAGTTTAGAGAGACAAATTGTATTATTATGTTATAAATTTGCCAAGACTGAGAATTTGTTATTTTTTGTTTCCAAGGGTTTGGGTGAGAAGACCCACCATTTCACATTACTTGACGGTGAAATGGTTATTGATACTTTGCCAGATTCAAATAAGCAGGAGAGAAGATACCTTATATATGATCTTATGGCAATCAACCATGTTTCAATAATAGAGGTTTGGTTTAGAAGTTATTCTGCAAAATAATGCTGTGTATACTTGGTAGCTGTGTATACTAATTAATTTTCGTATCAAACTTGGTGCAGCGACCCTTCTGTGAAAGATGGAAGATGCTTGAGAAAGAAGTGATTGAACCTAGGAATCATGAACGACAACATATATACCAGAGCAGAAATCCTTACTATAGATATGATCTGGAACCATTCAGGGCATGCATCTTGAACCTTAAATTGATCACAGAATACATGAAGCCTCGTTTTTTCTCTTTTTGCTAACTGTTGGTATTTTTGAAATGTTTAGGTGAGGAGGAAAGATTTTTGGTTGCTTTCTACTGTCACAAAGCTTTTAAAGGAATTCATCAAAAGACTTTCACATGAGGCAGATGGTCTCATATTTCAGGTGGGTTGTAAATGGTAATCGATGATCAGTGGTCACTTTCAAGTGTACTAGACACTAGAATGAGGCTTTCTTTTATGTGCCAAACTAGCAAGTCACACAGTTATTGTATCCTTGCTTGTTGTTCCCTTTTTGGGGATCTTATCTTTTGAATCTGTTGATTGCCTCCTAAAATGGGATCTACGCAACAATCAATAGAGATTAAATCTTTGTGTCTCAATATTGATACGAGTCTGGTCAAGGATTTGGAAGGAAAAAAACCAATGTACATAGACTGCCTCTGCTTCCTGCTCTATTCCTTTTACTTGCAAATCCTTGTTAACTTGTAATGTTATTCTTTTCCTTTTGTTTTGGATTCATGAAGTTTGTTACTGATTATATTACTTACCAGGGTTGGGATGATCCTTATGTACCACGTACTCATGAAGGACTCTTAAAGTGGAAATACGCTAATTTAAATTCAGTTGACTTTCTGTTTGAGGTTATCATCACCTTCTTTTCAATTGTGTTGGGAATTCTGATATTACTTCCTCAGTTGTTTGCTATCGACACTGCTATTAATTTGTAGCTGTTTCTATTGGCAGGTCGAAGGTGAGCGGGAGCTACTTTTTGTGAATGAGCGAGGAAAGAAGAAACTCATGGATGGGAATAAGGTTGCTTTCCCAGGTCAGACGAAGTTCATTTTATTTTTTATCCGTCCAACTTTGTTTTTAAGTCCACAGTTAATACTAGTTTGTTTTGTTTTAGTTTCAATTGCTTTCTGATAACGTTAAATATGCAGATGGTTCGGAGCCCTCACTTTATTCGGGAAAGATAATCGAGTGTACTTGGGATTTTGATAACCTGGAATGGATATTCTTGCGAATTAGGACAGATAAATCAACTCCAAATGAGTTTAATACTTACAGAAAGGTCCAATACTAACTCCCATCTTTTAATCACTCACATCTCTCTTAATTTGTACTTTGTTTCAACCATTTACTTAATTTATTACAGGTGATGCGAAGCATAAAAGACAACATCACAGAAGAAGACTTGTTGAATGAAATAAATGAGATAATTCGCCTTCCCATGTATGCGGACAGGATCAAAACTGATAGTAAAGCAAATCAGCATCAGCATGGTAATGCTGCAAAGCGAAGGTGATTCGCTGCGACTTATTTCAGTGGATGGAGAATGAGATGATATTTGTAGTGTAGGAGATGAGGTGAAAACATAATGATATGTACCTTTTGGTGTATGCTTCTGGTATTTATTTGTCCAGATCAATAGGGTTAGGTTTAGGATATTATTGTATATTATCAATTTTATTTTTATTTAGTGATTACAAATTTATTCAAATGGTAGCTGTTGTTTTTGTTAGAATCAACTTCCATTACATTGTTTAGAATTATCACAGCATGTGAATATTAATTTAACTAGTAGTAGCAAGTCTTCCATTCTTGGATGGCTACTTTTTTCTTTTAATTTATTTATTTATTTTGGAAATTGTGAATTTTTATTAATCAAAGTGGTATTGTTGGGGATTTTACTACCAATTTTGGGGTGATTCGAACTCAGGATTATAAAATCACAAAGCTAAGTTTTCATGGATGATCTAAAGATGTTTGTAACTTAAATTCTTCTAAGGGGATAGTTTATACAATTGAATATGACATTGATGGTGACCTTATCTTTTTGCCTGCATGATGATAGTTGGGGTGAAAGAAGTAGTATCTTCATTTACTTTGAAATGGATTTCAACGAATTATGCTAATCTCTTAAAGATAAATATTTTCTCAAGCATAATCTATCTCATTTAACGAGCACGTGGAATGCACACAAAAATACTAATATGATTTTGAAAATTGATGGCAGTAGCTTCGGTTATCCTAGCTTCTTAGATTTTGATGGATTGATTTTAAATGCTGATGGTGCTTGAGTCCACGGTTTTGCATGTAATATAGGTTATTCCAATATCCTTCATGCTGAGCTGATGACACTATATTATGGTTTGCGTATGACTTGAGAACTTGATATCAAATATTTGACGTGTTATTTTGACTCCAACTTTACTATCAAACTTATCTCAGAGTCTGTTAATGTTTAGCTTCACTACGACACAATTCTTCACAATATTAAAGAGTTTCTCTTTAGGAAATGACGAGTTCAAGTATTTTATAGTCTTTAAGAGGCGAATGTTTGTGGTGATTATCTAACAAAACATGAAGCTCATAATGATGTGACATATCGATTTTTTGTGAAGCTTCCTTTAGGAATCACCACTCTCATGCTAACTAATCTAGATAGACTTTATTTATTATTAATTTTTATTTTTTAACTTAAATTAAAAAAAAAAATTTTTAATCCAAATTGCGTACATGTAGAAAACTATGACAATGGGGAATCTTATTTTTTTAAAAATATTATCCTTCGAACAAAAATTAAAATAATTAATAATAAAATATTTTTTCTCCCATTGTAGAGACAATTTTAAATCTAATCATCGTTATTCCTATTCTTTTGACACCGCTTTGAAATTGTAAATCCACACAACAACACCATCTTTATTGAACCCACTTTTAATCTTTCTCTCTATGTACATCATTCATGATGAATTTTCAAATTCAAATATTCATTCATTTTTACTTAAGTCTAGAAAATTTAAAACTAAAAAAAAGGGTGAAACCCTACAATCCTAGCACTAGAAAAAAATAACATTTCTTTGATGCATGAACATAAGATAACATTGGCATATCTAAAATTATAAAATACAAAACTCTAACATTTCATTGATGCATGAACACAATATTACATTGAAAGCCTCACATCGTAACACCAAAAAACCTTAACATTTCATTGATGCATGAACACAACGTAACCGTGAAAAATCCTAAAATCGTAACACCAAATAAAAGTTCATTTCTACAAAAACACCATATAACATATTTTTCGACAGCAAAAAACACCATATAACATTTAAAACCCCAAAATCGAAAATAAATAACAAATAACTGATACTAACCGTATGCAACAAATGTTCCTTAATGGCGTATGCACCTACAATTTCGTTTTCAATTGTTGTCTCCTTCACTTATTTCAACTTTCAATTACAATTTCACCTTCAAAGTTTCACAAAATGAGTTGATCATATTGAATTTTAACTTCACTTAATGTGCAAATCAACTTATTTTTTTTCCATATTAATCCCTAATTTCCACATCAACGCCGTACGACAATTTAATTTGACTTTTGACTAACGATTAACATTATAAATAAAAAAAAATCAAATTAATCTTTAAAAGAGAAGAGAGTAAAATGGATAAAACAAAAAGTTATTAAGACGAATAAAAAAAATTCAATAATAAAATACTTTTCTTTCATTGTATAATGTAAAAAAAAAAAAAGGACAATTTTGATTTTTGAGTCCAATTGGCGTCGTCCCCTTTCTTTTGAAACTGTAAATCCACACAACACCACCACCATCTTCACTGAACCCACTCTATCCACAGATCCAAGAGTCAATAACAAAACCTAGCTAGGGTTTTTCACTCCATCATACAATGCCGAATTGATCTTCCAAACCAATCCTCAATTCCTCGATTCACTCTACCCAATCCCAATTTTATTCACATGAAGCTTCTTCTTTTTCTTCTTCTACTCTGCACCTTCTCGTTCGTGTTCTCCGAGGTTTCCAAGAAGAATACGTTCCGGGAACGTGAAGCCTCCGATGATGCCCTTGGTTACCCTGAAATGTATACTTTGATTTCATTCATTTAGGTTTTGATATATATTTTTTTGATGCTGGTTTGATTGATTTTTGTTATGTGGTTTAGAGACGAGGATGCTTTGGTGAATTCGAAATGTCCTGTGAATTTAGAGCTTAGATGGCAAACTGAAGTTAGTTCCAGCATCTATGCAAACCCCTTGATTGCTGATATTAACAGGTAATGCACAAATTATATGTGTGTGTGAGAGAGAGATTTTTGTGCTGTTCCTTCCTTTGATTGGTGATGTAATTTAATTGTTTTGATTTGCATGAATGTGTGTATGGGCTGTGCTGGACCTATTTTGATAGTTTTAAGGTTTTATCTTTGTTTTGAAACATGTCATAGAGATTCCATAAAGTTTTATGTTGGATGTTGACTAATTAACACAATATAGCAAAGCTAACATAGGCTGGATTAAACGATTTGGATTGAAGCATGGTTTTGGATACAACATTATGGCGAAAGTTGATCCATGTAGCTGACTCCACTTAGTGGGGAAAGATTTGGTGGTTGTTGTTGTTGTATCTTTGATTCGAAACAATGAGTGTTTTAGAAATTTAAGATATAGTTGAGCTTTGTTTTCCAGTCTTGGAATATTGATGCTATTGGCATTTAAAAAACGAGAATTTGTAAAACAATTGATAATAAAGTTAAGGGTGTATTGATATTTGATGATACAGATGTACGTTGATTAAATGGTTTTTTGATTTGTGTGCTTAACCTTGGGTAGTTCTTGCTTTCTGGTGTCATTAAACTAAACGTCTGCAATTTTGTTTTGGCAGTGATGGGAAGCTTGAAATAGTGGTTCCCTCGTTTGTACACTATCTTGAAGTTCTAGAAGGTACCGACGGGGACAAAATGCCAGGTAAAATGGTCGTCAAATTTTGCTGTTTCATTTTTTGGGATAAGATACGTGTATGAACTGTAAGATATATGTTTCTTTTCCAAATGATATTTGTAGTGCTTTTATTGCAGTTAAATTTTGGCTGATTATTGTATAGGGGTAGGCTTAAGAGTAGTTGAAGGGGTTTAGACTGGAGAGAATTCATCAGGCCATAAGAGAAGGAATTGGAGTTTAGAAGATAGTTAAGACGAATGCTATGTTACAATCTGGTGATTTCTATGTTACAATCTGGTGTTTTATGTCCAGAGAGAAGCAAATGACTTAAAAATGATCCCCTGTCCCAAATGTAGCCTATTCTTATTTGCACCGTTTTTGTAAACTATTGTAATGGCTCTTGCTTATTAAGCTATACTTGAGCTACATAGTGTTTCACACATGGGTAATAACCTAGCATTGGTGCCCTTATATTGTTGATTCATGTATGTGATTTGACAAAGTTTTAGGTTGGTTTCTGATTGCTTAAATACAACTCTTCTCTCTTACTGGGTTAGATATTAGTCATGTAAAGTTTGGCATAAAAGTATGATATAACCACATAAGGAGAGTTGCTCCTTGTACTGTTAGGATGTGATGTATTTAAAGGGTTACATTATGATATATATAACGAAGAGTAAGGAATTAGAGACAGGGCATCATGTCAATAGAGAGAGTTAGGGCTTCTGGACATTGGGAGGTGTAGACCCTGGAAGTTCTGCAAACTTTACTGTTATAAGGGATCTTTTCTGCTACATCTTTTAATTAAAATACCATTTTCTATTATTTGGTTTAAGAGCTCTGATATTGGGGATTCGAGTCATGGATATTGACAAGTTCCGTAGCCGCCATTTGTATTCAACAAGAATGAAGGATCCCATTCTTAACATACCTGGATAGTTGAATGAGCTTGGAAGTTTTAGAAGAGATTTCAATGAGCAATGTCTAAGAATCCCAATCTTTGAGGAGAAGACGCTCTTATCTATAATTCTGTATGGAAGCCTAAAGAATGACAGTATATTATATTGTTATGAATGGATGGTCTGAAAAGGACTTATGTAAATGGGTTTTTAAGATTTACCTAATCATTGCAAATACTTATGAATTATGATCACTACCTGTCCTTTATTGTGATATCACTCGTTTGATTTGACTTTATTCAAAATATTATTCTGCTTGGTTTTTCAGGCTGGCCTGCTTTCCATCAATCAACTGTGCATTCTAGTCCACTTCTATATGACATAGACAAAGATGGGGTGAGAGAAATTGCTTTGGCAACCTACAATGGTGAAGTGCTATTTTTCAGGTGTGTTTTATGCATAGTTTCTGAATTTTTCTTCCATTTACAAATTATCCGTTGCTATGATGTGCTTTTATTAAGGTTGTTATAATAATTTTTCATTTTAGGGTTTCCGGTTATATCATGTCAGAAAAGCTTGAGGTCCCACGTAGGAAAGTGCTTAAAAATTGGTATGTGGGTTTGAATGCTGATCCAGCGGACCGCACCCATCCAGATGTTCACGATGAACAACTTGTCCAAGAAGCCACTATTGCAAAATCAATGTCCGGTAAGTTTCTTATGCACTTACTTCTTAGATAGTTGTTGGATATAGACATAGCTTAAAGATCCTTAAATATGTGAACTGTATTTTTATCTAATCTAATTTTATCTTTGGGGTGATAATTCTTCTTGTAGAAACAAATGGAAGCAAACACGAAGTCAATTCCTCAGCTGCCACATCAACAGAAAGTCACCCTGACACAAAAACTGTGTCTAATCCCGAGCCTGAAAAGAAAATAAATGGAGGCCAATCAGAGGAGAGTATTAAGATGCCAACAATTGTTGATAATTCAAATGTGAATGCTGGTTCTGTGGAGACTGTCAGTGCAGATAATTCAACTGTAAATGCTGGTTCTGTGGAGACTGTCAGTGCAGATAATTCAACTGTAAATGCTGGTTCTGTGGAGAGTGTCAGTGCAGATAATTCAACTGTAAATGCTGGTTCTGTGGAGACTGTCAGTGCAGATAACAAAACCAGCACTGGGAGGCGTCTGCTGGAAGATAACAATGTAAAAGGAGCTGAACAAAGTGATTCTGAATCCAAAGGTAAGGAAGGCGTTGCTGCAACTGTGGAAAATGAGGAAGGACTGGAAGCAGATGCTGATTCGTCTTTCGAATTATTCCGCAATAGTGATGAGTTGGCCGATGAGTACAGCTATGATTATGATGATTATGTTGATGAATCGCTATGGGGTGATGAAGAATGGACTGAAGTGAAACATGAGAAATTAGAGGATTACGTGAATGTTGACTCACACATCTTGTGCACTCCTGTTAGTTCCCCCTACACCTTTTTTACTTACTAATACACAGTTTACTAATTCTGCATTTGTTGAAGTACTGGAGAGAGTATATACAAAACTTTGGCTTTTCATTGTAATTTTTTTCTTGGCTTTGTCAGGTCATTGCAGATATTGACAATGATGGTGTAATGGAAATGGTTGTTGGTGTTTCTTATTTCTTTGACCATGAGTGAGTCTATCCTTACACTTTGTTTTTAAATTTTCGTTTATGTTGTTTTTATTTGCTTTCTTAATCATAACAATTCTGTGATTGGAACTCATAGTTATGTGAATATAACGGCAGCTGACTAGCTGTGCGTCTTTTCTGTTGTCATTTAATCAGTATGTGCTTCATGGTTTACCTTTTTTATTTTAGGAAAGTGAACCATCATCTGATGGGATGAAACTCAGAAGAGAGATTGTATTTGTGAGTGTAGATAATACAGTAAAAATAAGTTCAGAAGCTCAAACTTTTTAAATGATGTCACCTACATTCATTATTTTTCTTTTGTCATTATCAAAAACTTAAAACTTCACGTTTGTATATAAAATTAAATTTAGTGGACATAATAGCTGTACATGTTAATGGACCTTCAACCTATATGCCTACATACATCTATTAATAATGAGTTAGACTTCGGTTGTTAGGTGGGTAAGATTGTAAAACATAAGATCGTAACTAAGATCTTACCCAATTATTTTTGTAAGATCGGTTGGGGTAGTATTTTATTTAAAATAAATTCATTCAATCATCTTTGTACTTTGCATTTGGCTGAGTTTTTGTTAAGCCTGTTTTTGAAATGTTTTTATTGCATTGGTTTTTTTTCTTCGTTTCTGTCATCAAATTCCTGGCAATCAGTGCAATATGATTTTTGACATTGATTGATTTTCTTATATTGGTATAGTCGATACTTAACAAATGAATACTTGTTTATTTAGTGGTCTGGTGGTAATTAGCAATGTTTAAGCTGACAGGTATTATGACAACCAGGAGCATAAGAAAGAACTGGGTGACATTGACATTGGGAAATATGTTGCCGGTGGTATTGTTGTTTTTGATCTGGATACGAAACAAGTCAAGTGGACTGCAGAGCTTGATATGAGTACGGATACAGCAAACTTCCGAGCATTCATATATTCTTCTCCTACTGTTGTAGATTTGGATGGTGATGGGTATCTAGACATTCTTGTTGGAACTTCTTATGGCCTATTCTATGTGTTAGATCATCATGGTAATGCTTGGAGCCTGCTTCTCTACTACCCTCTTGTATTTAAAATGTTTTTTTTTTATATGCTTCTATGCTGTCTTCATTGATTTTCTCCGGGACTTTGGTTTATTATTGATTTCCTAGTTGTCAATCCCAGATAACCACTCCCCAGAAATGGTATAGCAGGATGGTTGCTATATCAAGGATTCAAACTATGTAAATACTTAAAAATTTAAAACGGAATTAAAGACATTTGAGACGTACGAAGCACATGCACAAATGCTAGATATGGCACATACACACCAATTTACTTATGTTATATGACATCGACCCGGATATATAAGCATCATTCATAAAAAAATTAAACTGAGATCAAGATGACACCAAAAGGGAATGAAGGTAAAGATCATATCAGATGAAATAAAAGATCACAAAAGGGAAACTAGAAAGGGGGAACTGGAAAGAAAGATGAAGTATGGAGAAGAGAAAAACATGTCCATGCAGGAAGACGGGAATTTTTATAATGCCTAACTAAAATATTATTGTATCAAGTGTAGCATCTCTTCTTATTAGTTTAATATCTCTTCTTATTAGGATAGTATTTGATATGTGGGCCAATGGTTCTTACGATACTAAATTTATTTCTTGAGGGAGAGAATCCACCGCAGTAGCTTGCTATTGTGTCTCTAACGTGTTGCTTTTGCATTGTACTATAGCAATTGCCAGACGCACCCCACCCAAAAATACTATTGTATTACTTCTAATTTTTTAAGAAAAAAATATATGTAGGAGTGCCTGTTCTCAATGTAGTTGTATCCTAAGTGTCGGAGGTGTGTCCAAGGAAAGACCATTTTAGCGGTCTTGTTCGGGAATTGGTGTTCGATGCGTGCATGATATGCCTAAACTGAGGAGTGTCTATGCTTTATTGTTCGTAATTATAAGTCTGTTTAATATCAATCCCCATCAACCTATCAGCAAATGCAATTATAAACAGAAATGGAATAACGGAAGAAAGAAATGTAATGCAATTTAATAGAAAAAACTGAACACATTAGGTAAAAATTAGAAGAATTTGAGCTGTGAAGTGTAAGTTAAAAAGAGAGATCAAAACATAGGACAAGAAGAGAACATTGAAGTGAAGGAAATAGAAAGACTAGGACAAAGACCCTGTAAGCAATGGGTTGGCAGCCAGAGAATGCCAGTGTTGGCTGGTAAGTGGTAACGGTTATGATGCCAGCCAGCATTGGGTTGCCAGGTAAGGCAACATAGTTTGAAACACTGACAACTTCTTTACGTGAATAACTGAAGAAGGGTTTCAATTACAAACCTATTGTTTCTGAAGCAAAACATTGCAAGAGAATTCAGAGATTCTCCCCCCAAATGGAAATTGGTTCAAAAACTTAAATTGTTGGGAAATCTGGCTTTTCAGCCACTGTTTGCCATAGTTGCTACGGTTGCAGCATTTTTCCATTATAGCAGCTGCATCTTTTACAATGAGAAAGAGAGAGGGAGGAGGAGAGAGAGAGAAAGAGAGAGCATGATGAGTGTATTGTGGAAATCACGGGGCTGAGTGTTGAGGTGGTTCCAATGTCAGAGGGGAGACTCTTATTGTGGAGTATCATTTACCTTTCTTCATCTTACAAGGAGATTCATCTTCATCCATTACAATTTACTGTTTTAATTTATTTTGTACAGAGGATTCTTTCACAAGTTTCCTTATTATCAATCCAAACTAGAAGTGTTTCTTTTCTGTGATCCTATTAGAATTTTATTTTTGCTTCTTTCTGCTTTGTTTTATTGCAGTTTCTTGACAGTAAAGTTTTGCACTATAAGGGTGGACATGTTTTGGCTCTGAAATCTTAATTTTGAGATTTTTTATTAGCATAATTAGTGGTTGCCAAATATGATTCAATTTCATGGGTGGCGCTTGCTATTATTTTAGCATTGTTCTCATTTATTAGTTGAACGGAAGCTTTGGATTCATAGTGTGCGTTTGTGTATATATTTTCCTTGGTTTATCAAATGCTAATAGTTTTTTTTTTTTTAATTTATTTCTCAAATAGGTAAAATTAGAGAAAAGTTCCCTCTTGAAATGGCCGAGATTCAAGGAGGTGTTGTTGCAGCTGATGTTAATGATGATGGGAAAATTGAGCTAGTTACGGCTGATACACATGGAAATGTTGTTGTATGGACCCCCAAAGGAGATTTGATATGGGAAAAGCATCTGAAGAGTCTTATTCCACATGTAATGTACTATCTCAATCTTCCTTAGCGTGCCAATGAATAAAGCATGATTGCATGCCTTTTGTGCTGTCTTGCTGATTATTGATCGTGGGGTGGACAACGTATGTATTTAATAGCATTTTAAATTTGGGTTGGTTTGATGGATGGGATATCTTAGAATTTGGGGTAGACTTAACTCAATAGTACAAATCGACTTTTTCATTTATGAACACCTTTTCAAGCCAAATTACATCAAAGTGATATTCTCCGCATACCTTCCCTTACGCCCAGGAGTTGGCGTCTATAGTGTAACCCGAGTGACCCTGATTGCGAGTGGCCTCTGAATTTAGGAGACTCTAATATCATCTTGGAATTTGAGTTGAACCTAAGTCAGCCGTACAAAATCGGTTTGTAAGATGAAGGAAGCCTTTTACTTATAAACACACTTTCAAGCCTTGTCACATCCAATGTGTTGCTCTCAACTAAGATAATTGTAGGATGGGCGGAGAAGTATGAGACTATAATGTATACTAGTGAAAAGGAAGAATATGTGACTTTTAGATTAAAAAGTGAAGAGTAATGAAAGTAAGCTAGGACTTGCGTAGTTTTAGCTTTATGTTTCTCATGTGCCATCAGATTTCTGATAGGAAAAAAATTACCCTTTTGCATGGTCAATCATTTCCGATCATGGTCTCGATACATTCCTTTCGGCTGTCGGTTTAAGTTTTACATTTTTAATTCTGTTCCCAAATTGTTAAGACTTGGACTCCTCTGTTTCTGATGATAGAATGCTTACGTGAAATATCGCTCTATATAACATATTAAACTGTTTACTTCATATAATTTAAGAGAAAATGAGGAATAGTAACAGTGAAGGAAGTAATATATTTAGTAAGTATGGATGTATTAGCCATTTTTACGATTCAAGAGAAAACGAGGGTATAAACTGTAATATAAGCTATTTTTATAATCTATCTTTAGACGTTTATAAACATGAATTGAGAATTGTTAGCAAACATTTATGTGTACTCAATTGCTCATGTTATGAGATAAACCCAAATAAGATCTCTCAAATGCTCTACTACACCTACTACAATAACTTTTGCTATGTGGGTTTAGGGATTCTACAAACTAAGGGCTTTTTAATATGGAACTCAGTAGCTTCAACTTTGAGTCTTTTGCTTAAGAGAATATGCAAATATTAGGAAAAGTTTAGTAAAGCAATACTGTTATAAATAAGAGACTATAATTTGAGAGAATTTGATTAGAGGACCGGGATTGAATTATTGCACTGTGGGACCACCGGATTTGTCAGTCAAGTTTCAGTATGTGATTAGTTTGCAAAACTGTTACAATTCTTAACAAATTGTTTGTGCAACTTGTACTAACTATTCCTTTGTACCGCTGCTCCGAATGCATAGCTTGTACAACCTATCCTCTGATTGATAGAATTAGGTAAAGAGAGAGAATGAAAAGAAACTCTCATTGTATTCAGTGAGTAACAATAATACAAGAGACTACTATATATATAGCCATGTGATACAAAACAGAAAAGGTGTGAGGCGTATAACAAACTAACAGCACATCACTAACAAGCTGACAGCTCAGCATAACAAAATAGAAAGATAAAATCAAAGGCATATTAGTAAGCTACTCTATTAGTCCCCCTTAGAAGCTGATGGCAGACTTGTCAAAGCAGCTTTATCACACACACGCAACTTGGAACGAAGAGGAACAAACTTGGCAGCAGAGAGAGGCTTAGTGAGAATGTCAGCCCATTGGTCTTGAGCTGGTACATGAACAACAGTCAGACTTTTACTGAGTACCTTCTCCCGCAGGAAGAAGATATCAAGCTCCATATGCTTAGTCCTGTTGTGGAGAATGGGATTGTGAGCCAATGTAACTGTGCTTAAGTTATCACACAGTACCTTAGGAACTTGAGAAGAACAATGGAGTTCCTTAAGTAAGGACTGAATCCAAATGAGTTCAGCAGCTAGCTGAGCCATACTTCGATATTCGGCTTCAGCACTGGACCTTGCAACAAGCTGTTGCTTCTTAGACCACCAAGAAACAATATTAGGACCAAGGTATATACAAGCCCCTGAAGTGGAGCGTCGGTCATCAGGGTCTGATGCCCAGTCTGCATCACAGAACCCTAGCAACTGCATTGGCTGCTGAACAGGGGCTGACTGAATAAGGAGGCCATGGTGGAGAGTACCACTGAGGTATCTTAAAATTCGTTTAACAGCCTTCCAATGGTCCTCTAAAGGATTAGACAGAAACTGACAAACCTTGTTGACTGAAAAAGAAATCTCAGGCCTAGTTAATGTAGCATATTGAAGAGCACCAACCACAGACCTAAACTGAGTAGGGTCATCAACAGGTGCAGACCCAATCTTGGACAGTTTGCTACTAGAGACCATAGGGGTAGGCATGCCATTGTCATTTAGCATATTGAGCCTTGAAAGCAAGTCTGTAATATATTTAGTCTGAGATAGGAGAAGAGAACCATTGGAGAGGTGAGTCACTTGAATCCCAAGAAAGTAATCAAGCTGACCCAGCTGCTTAAGAGAGAATTTATCATTGAGATGCTTTATCAAGGAAGCTATAAATGGAGCAGAATTGCCTGTGATGATGATATCATCAACATAAACCAGAATTAGAATCTGAAGTTTGCCTTGATGCAACAAAAACAGGCTAGGATCACATCTACTGGCAGAGAAACCAAGATGAATTAAGGCACTTTTGAGCTTATTAAACCAGGCCCTAGGAGCCTGTTTTAAACCATAAATAGCCTTATTTAACTTGCAAACAAGAGTTCTGTCAGCAGCTTCAAAACCAGGGGGCTGTTGCATAAAAACTTCTTCTTCAAGAATGCCATTGAGAAAGGCATTGTTAACATCAATTTGCTGCAATGGCCACCTGTTTGTAACAACAATAGAAAGAACAATTCTTACAGTAACAGGTTTAATAACAGGAGAAAAAGTCTCTTGAAAGTCACTGCCAGCCTTTTGATGGAAACCCTTAGCCACTAACCTGGCTTTATGCCTATTTATGGAACCATCAGGATTCTCCTTAATCCTGAACACCCATTTGCAGCCAATAGGCTTCCTTCCAGCAGGAGCTTTCACCAAGGTCCAGGTCTGATTTTTCAGCAGTGCCTGATGTTCTTCCTTCATGGCCTGAAACCAGTTAGGAGCAGCCAAGGCTTGCTCAACAGATGTAGGTTCAAGGTGGGCTAAAAGAAGAGTAGGGTGAAGTCTAGGGAGGGTGATTCCTCTTTTGGCTCTAGTTTGCATAGGGTGAACGTTTTGAGGATGAATTGAAGGTAAAGGTAAGGGTGTGGCAGCAGAAGTAGAAACAGGGCTAGGGCTGGGAGAAAGGCCAACAGAGGAGGAGGAATGTGAAGAAGAGGGAGAAAGGGTGCTAGCTTCAGCTAGATCAGATAGAATAAGAGCAGGAGAGGGAGAAGGGGAAGAGATAATAGGAATGGCAGTTAGGGGTTGGGGAATGGACTGCTGACCAGAAAGAGAATAGGTGTTAGATGGGGCAGCAGAGGAAGAGGGAGAAGATAAGGGAGAAATATGAGGTACAGTGGGACTGTTATGTTGTGGAAAAGCAGAATTTGAGGAAGACAGAGTAGGGGTAGAGGGAGCAAAGGGAACAGGAGGAAAACTAGGAGAGGGAGAGAGAGATGATGCAGAGTTAGGAAGAGAGGAAGATTTAGAGGAAGAAAATAAGGTGGAATAAGGAAAGTTTGCTTCATTGAAAACAACATCCTTGGAAATGAAGATGCGACCATCTGAAGCAAGGCATTTGTAGCCTTTGTGAGAGGTAGAGTACCCTAGGAAAATGCACAATTGAGACCTAAAGTCAAGCTTGTGAGAGTTATAGGGACGAAGGAAAGGGTAGCATGCACATCCAAAGACTTTAAGAGTAGTATAGTCAGGATTTTTGTGAAGCAGTTTAAAATAGGGTGAGACATTGTCAAGAATAGGAGTGGGAATTCTGTTGATAAGATATGCAGCTGTGACAAAGGCATGATCCCAGAATTTTAAGGGAAGAGTGGACTGAGCAAGAAGGGTAAGACCAGTTTCAACAATGTGTCTGTGTTTACGTTCAACAAGGCCATTTTGGTGATGTGTATGGGGACAGGTGAATCTGTGAACAATTCCTAGGTCTGTGAGATATTTGGTGAGAGGTCTGAATTCACCTCCCCCATCAGTTTGAACACATTTAATGGGACAGTTGAACTGAAGTTCAACCATTTTCTTAAACTGAAGGAATTGAGTCATGGTGTCAGACTTAAGTTTGAGAGGAAAGACCCAAACAAACCTAGAAAAGGCATCAATACATGTAAGAAAATAGGTATAACCACTGGAAGATTGCATAGGGGCAGGGCCCCAGAGATCACAAACAACCAGCTCAAAAGGATGAGAGTAAACTGTGGTAGATAAGGAGGAATGTAGTCTATGTGACTTGCCAATGCAGCAAGCATGACATAATTCAGTAGGTGGTTTAGATGGAAAAGACAGATTACATAGTTTAGAAATTTCAGTGAGAGCATGATGGTTGGGGTGTCCCAGCCTAGTATGCCAAAGCACATATTTATTTGATGCAATAGAGTTAGCAGTATTAGAATGTGAAGAAGGTGATAATGTACTAACAGTAGCAGAATTCAGAGAAGGATTGAAAAAGGAGCTTGTAACATTATGATTGTAAGATTCATTACAAGGAGATAAATGATCTATAGTATGATTGGAAACAGATTTAGTACATTGAGATATAGAATCTATAGAATCTGTCCTATAGGAAGTATTACAATTGTATGTAGTAGGATAACTATGGCTAGAACTAGAAGAGGAAGGAGACTTGGACACTGGAGGAGCAGCTGGATTGGGGAATTTATAGAGGCCATCAGCACCAACAAGACCACTGAGTAAGACTTCAGAAGTAGCCTGAGATTTGACAACACAAAACTTAGGATGAAATTCAAAGAAAACAGCATTATCTTGAGCAAATTTGCTCACACTCATAAGGTTTTTGGTGATGTGAGGGACATGTAAGAGATTTCTAAGTGTGAGAGATAGGTGAGGTTTGTGAGGTAAGGGAAAAGACATAGATCCTACAGAGTTAATGGACAAACCTTGGCCGTTACCTATGAAGACTTGTTCAGTTCCAGGCACGGAGGAAGAGTCAGACACATTAGAAGCATCAGGAGTGACATGATGAGAAGCCCCTGAGTCAGGATACCACCACTGATTTGCACTGCTGGCTTCAGTGCCTGCATAAAAAGCTTGTGGAGCAGAGGATCTAGGAGGTGCAGCTCTAGGAGAAGGATAAGCAAGTTGCACAGGGTAAACAGCACGAGGAGCCACAAGAAACGGATTGAAAGGAGCGCGCTGATGTGAATAACTAGCACCACCAGAATTTGCATAACGATAGTAGCACACTGAGGCATCGTGACCAGGTTTGTGACAGATCTGACACGGTGATTTCCCAAAGCGACCTCCACCACGGCCAAAACGACCACCACCGCGACCAGAACGACCACCACGAGCACTATAAGAATGACTATCAGCATTAGCAGTAACGTGACTCGTTCCTTGAGGAAAGGCCTCTGAGACGACTTGATCAGAAGCGACCGGAGCAGGAGAAGAGGTAGTCTGAGTGAGGTTGACTGTCGCCGTCGCTGGTTCAGTAATCGCAGCTTTGCGATGCTTCTCCAATCGCGACTCATGAGCAAGCAAGGAAGATTCCAATTCTTCCAAGGAGCTAACGTCATCTTTGCTGTTAACAGCGGCAACAATGGAATCATACTCCTCAGGTAACGAATCAAGAACAATCTCAATTAGGTTACGGAGAGGAACAGGATCGCCGATGGAGGTTAGTGACTCACTGATTTCACGCGAACGCGTCATAAGCTCAGCAATCGTTAGCGAACCTTTCGTAAGTCGCCGGAGCTCCGAACGAAGTTGACGCGCCTTGGTGGAGAGAAGAACATCAAAGTAGCGATGAACTTCTGTCCACACATGCCACGCGTGCTTGCAGTCAACTAGCTTGGGAAGAAGAGCGTCGGAGATGGTAGAGAGAAGCCAGGTGCAGATGAGAGCATCCTGTTGCTCCCACTCAAGAAACGCACTGTGAGATGCAGGATCTGAGGGAGACGGTGGCGGACGACGCCATCAATCTGCTGCTTCCACTGTTTGAAGTTTTTGTCGTCTAGCTTAACAGAAATCAGGTGAGATAGCTTCACCTGAGAGGAAGGGAAAAGAGGTTCCATGGATCGAAAAAAAATTTCACGCTCAAGATACCATGATAGAATTAGGTAAAGAGAGAGAATGAAAAGAAACTCTCATTGTATTCAGTGAGTAACAATAATACAAGAGACTACTATATATATATATATAGCCATGTGATACAAAACAGAAAAGGTGTGAGGCGTATAACAAACTAACAGCACATCACTAACAAGCTGACAGCTCAGCATAACAAAATAGAAAGATAAAATCAAAGGCATATTAGTAAGCTACTCTATTACTGATAAGCAGCCATTCAGCTGTTTTCCTCTTTAAAAATTGACTTGTCAACTTCATCTAAATAATTTTCCACAGGCTCCAACTATTGGTGATATCGACGGGGATGGCCATACTGAGCTTGTTGTGCCAACACTATCTGGGAAGATTCATGTTCTTGATGGAAGGGATGGATCATCTATTGGACGGTATCCGTTTATAACTCACGGAAGAGTGATGAATCAAGTTCTTCTAGTTGATTTAAGTAAACAAAAGGAAAAGAAGAAGGGGTTGACTATTGTTACTGCTTCGTTTGATGGTTATTTGTACCTCATTGATGGACCTACAGGCTGTGCTGATGTTGTTGACATTGGTGAAACTTCGTAAGAAATTCTCTAATATCTAACAGTGTTGTTTCTCATTCATGAATTTTCTTTCCATCGAATCTTCTAGAAGTTATATGAACGTATCAGTTTTTATGCAGATATAGCATGGTTTTGGCAGACAATGTCGATGGTGGGGATGATCTTGATCTGATTGTCTCAACAATGAATGGCAATGTCTTCTGCTTCTCAACTCCCTCTCCTCACCATCCCCTCAAGGTAGGGTATTTTTCAGAGTCAGTTTAAATCATTTAAACTTTCGTCTTTTGCTTAATTGCTTTATACCATGTCTTAGGCATGGAGATTGCCTAACCAAGGAAGAAATAATGTTGCAACTCGATACGGTCGTCAAGGCATTTACATTACTCATCCTTCTAGGGCATTCCGTGATGAGGAAGGCAAGAGCTTTTGGGTGGAAATTGAAATTGTAGATAATTACAGATACCCATCTGGTCATCAAGGACCATACCATGTCACTGTAAGTTCTCAACCAAATTGCTTTAGATAACTTATTCTTCTATCTAGCACTTCGTTTATGATTTTTTTCCTTTTCTTTTCATGCTGTGAACTCATCAGACAACCTTGCTTGTCCCTGGTAATTATCAAGGAGATAGAACAATAAAGCAGAACCAGACCTATTCTCAACCTGGTAAACATCGAATTAAGCTGCCAACTGTGGGAGTAAGGACCACAGGAACAGTTTTGGTTGAGATGGTTGACAAAAACGGACTATATTTCTCCGACGAATTCTCACTTACATTCCATATGCACTACTATAAATTGTTGAAGTGGCTTCTTGTTCTTCCAATGCTTGGGATGTTTGGCGTGCTTGTCATCCTTCGTCCACAAGGTGCAGTGCCATTGCCATCATTTTCAAGGAACAATGACTAATAGCGATCATTTTGTTTCGTGCTCTAGGCATCTCTGAGCTCTGAAAAATGTGAATTATACATCAAATTGAGTTACACCTGGGTGCCGCAGTGAGTTTTGATCACGTAATCAAAGTGGATATTTTATAAGGTTTTGTTCAAGCTTAACAAATAGTTAAGGGTTGCAACACAGTGAATGAGACCGTGATGATGGGATTTTTCCCTTAATATGTAGTGTAATCAGATACTGAAATGTAGAACTGGACTAGTGTTTTTGGCATTTTTATAACAGAATAGTTATTTATCATAATATATAGCTTTGATTTATTTCCAGTTTTCTAAGTTATGGTATAACTTTTCCATGCGGAAATGATCAAAACAGGAACATCAGAAATTTAGGGTAGTATATGAAAGTATTTTTTTAAAAGGAATTATTAAAATTTTTTTAAAAAGGAATTATGAAAGTTTTTAAAATCATTACAAGTTACAACAAACTAAGAAAGCAAGACCTTAAATGGATGAAATTTAAAATGATTATCAGATACATCTATGATTTACCAACACATTAAAATGATTAACAAACACATCTGTGACTAAATTTTTCACAATTTGTAACCATTAACCACACAAGTTAGCAACAAACTTTCATGATCAAAAACATTATAGTTACAGCCAACAATTGAAACAATATCTAAGTGCTTTGAATGTGTATCTATACTATATATCATATCAATATATCACCAGCATGATTATTTTTTATATCATCATGTAGCCTTTCATCAAAGATTGGTATCTAAATACAAAGAATAATCTTCACCAGTAGCAAATATTATTGTCCAAAACTGCCCATATATTGCCCCTACAAGAACAAAATAGAATTAGTCATATTCTGTATCACTTCTTATCCTAGAAATTGTTATAGAAAACTCAAGAAAATGAACATAAGAATCTCAACTAAAATCAAAGTAGAGAACTTACAAAAAAAATCAGTAGAGTTGCAACACAGGTCTCTTTCCAAGTCTTTTCATCTCTCTGTCCATCTTTCCAGTAATCATAAACCAAAACAGCTTAAAATCACAATAAAGAGACCAAAAGGGGTACCCAACAGTCACAGGAAAACACCCTTCAATGAACAAATGACTATACATAGAAAATCCATAAGCAGACAAAGGAACAAGACACAAGAACCAGCAAGTGAAGATTATTGAACATAGAAACAAGATTATGCTCAAAAGTGTGCCTATGAAGTGCCATTTCCTTGTTGAAGGCTTTGAATGATGGTTCATGTAAAACATCCAGAAATCTTCTTTGCTCTTGATATTCATGGTGACCCAGATTTTGAAATGGTGAAAAGATTGATTGATTGAGTTGAAACCGTTTCTGGGTGTTGTTGAAATCGCAAATTGGAATCAAAGTTTGAATCTTGAAGAGGTTGAAGATTGAAGATACTGTTGAAGTGTGTGTTTCTTGAAGGTGAAGTTGTTGAGAATTATTATGAGATAATAAAAACATGAATTTATATTCAATGAATTAACAAACAAGTTATCTATTTACATTAAAAAAAGAATTATTGGTTGAAATATCAAATTATAATAAATTTATTTATTAGGGAAAAATCTCTGGTGATTTTAAATATTAATAGATTTAACTAATATACATTTTATTGACGGAAAATAATTTTTATCTAATTTACAATTTATTTTCGAACTACTCTTTGAATAACTTTTTACTAATGTAACTTTTGAGTTACAATTTAAAAAAAAAACTTTAATTGTATATATCAATACTATAAAAAATTAAACAAAAATTCATTTAAATTATCACATAAATATTTATGAAAATATTTAAGACATGATATTATGACGTGATTTAATTAAATATTGTACTTAATAGTTTTTATTAGATAAATGCTGCAAAAAAATCTAAATAAACGTAAAGTTTACTACTTTTTCTTAAAATAAAGTGAAAAATACTTTAAAAATTAGAATATGTTTTTTTTTTGACAATAGAAAAAAAAATTAGAATATGTTAAAATTTATAAAACTTGAATTTAATTGATCAATGTTGTTAAGTTGGACAAGCTTACAATTTCGTATGTAAGTCTTACTAATGAATATCATTTGATTTAGATAAAATAATGTGTTAGAGGGTTTGTTCACATTCACAACATTGTTCTATTAAAATTATAAAACATATTTGTTGAGTTAAATTATCTAAGTTGATTGTTGTGCATAAACATTTAATTGTAATTTTAAATTTGTGACATTTTATTTGTGATTAATTCATCAATTTGTTTTAACATAACTAATAACTTTCTTAATTACTTCCTTCTTGTTATAAACTAAATGAAACTATATAGAGATCAAAAGATAGGAAGAGAAGAGAACAAGCAACATTGTATTATATTCTTCTCAAGGGTGAACTTTACATTGTAACATGAGTCTTATTTATAGGACCCAAGGAATGTAGAAAATTAAGTACATTAAAGTGGAATAGGAAGATGAAGAATAAGAAGAGAGATGGACATCCACTAGTATAAATGTTTATAACACTCCCCCTTGGATGTCCATTGAGGATATGCCTCGTTAAAACCTTACTAGAAAAAACCCAGTGGGAAAAAAAATCTAGTGAAGGAAAAAGAGTACAATATCCTTTCATTTCTCCCCCTCAGTTGAACAATCATTTCTTCGATGAAGACCAATCTTGTGTACTAGTTGATTAAAAATTCTGCTTGGGAGTGACTTTGTGAAAAGGTCACTGGAGTCGCACTTGTCGTACTCCAAAACACCTTGTTGATCTTTATCAAAAATCACTGAAAAATAAAAAGGAAAGGATCGAGACTCACTTTGCTAATGAAGATGATGATCAAGATTACGGTAATATGGATGTTACCCATTTAGATATTGGTGACTTCTTTGCTGATCCAGATGGAAAAATTGATCACCTTATTGGAGATGGAAGCGTCAAGAAATAAAATTTGTGGAAGTTTTCTTTTTATGTTTTATGGATGTTTTGAATTTTATTTTCTAATAATAATAAAGTGTGTTTTCTACTTGTTTGTTTACATAATTTACTATTTAAATAATTTGTGGTTTTAATGTGCGCTTATAACTTATTGTTAAAAAAATATTATTATTGTTCTTAGAATGAATATGGACGCTAGCTCCAGTAATGAAGATATATGCCTTGCTGACAGTGCAACAACCCACACAATTCTCAAGCATAAAAGATATTTCTCTAATTTAGTGAATCGAAAAACTGATGTCAGTACTATTTCTGGCACCTCAAAAATAATTGAAGGCTTTGGAAGAGCCCATATGTTGTTACGTGGTGGAACAATATTGCATATTGATAATGCATTATATTCCCCCAAGTCCCATAGAAATTTATTAAGTTTCAAAGATATCCGCCTAAATGGATACCATATTGAAACAGGAGATGATGGAGGGATTGAACATCTGTGTATTACAAAACACAATTCAGACACAAAATGTGTAATGGAAAAGCTATCGGCTTTATCCTCTGGCCTGTACTACACTTATATTAGTACAACTGAAGCACATGCAACTGTAAACCAGAAGTTTACAAATAATGATAAATTTCTAATTTGGCATGACCGGTTGGGCCATCCCGGTTATATAATGATGCGAAAAATAATTGAAAATTCATGCGGTCATCAATTAATGAGTAGGGAAATTACTCAATTGAATAAGTTCTCATGCAGCTCTTGCTCACAGGGGAAGTTGATAATTCGGCCATCACCAACAAATATTGGAAATGAATCTATCAGTTTTTTAGAGCGTATACATGGTGATATTTGTGGGCCAATACACCCATCATGTGGACCATTTAGATATTTTATGCTTTTAATTGATGCATCAACTAGATGGTCACATGTTTGTCTGTTGTCAACTCGTAACCAGGCGTTTGCGAGATTGCTAGCTCAATTGATTCGAATAAGAGCTCATTTCCCCGATTATCCTGTCAAGAAAATTCGTCTTGATAATGCTGCAGAATTTTCATCTCAAGCATTTAATGAGTATTGTATGTCTATTGGGATTGACATTGAACACCCAGTAGCACATGTTCATACACAAAATGGACTTGCAGAATCATTTATTAAACGAATAAAATTAATTGCAAGACCACTGATTATGAGATGCAAGCTCCCAATTTCTGCTTGGGGACATGCAATTTTGCATGCTGCAACATTAATTCGCATCAGGCCAACGGGTTACCACACCTCTTCCCCTTTACAATTAGTTTTTGGTAAAGAACCTAATATTTCCCATCTAAGAATTTTTGGATGTGCGGTGTATGTTCCAATTTCTCTACCACATCGCAATAAGATGGGTCCTCAACTAAATGAAACTATATAGAGATCAAAAGATAGGAAGAGAAGAGAACAAGCAACATTGTATTATATTCTTCTCAAGGGTGAACTTTACATTGTAACATGAGTCTTATTTATAGGACCCAAGGAATGTAGAAAATTAAGTACATTAAAGTGGAATAGGAAGATGAAGAATAAGAAGAGAGATGGACATCCACTAGTATAAATGTTTATAACACTTCTTTTCTTTTTCTAAGAATTCATTGCATATGTCAATGATATTATAGAAAATGAGTATGATTTAAGTTATTATTAAATTACCTTTATGTATCATTTACATTTAATAGTTTAATAATAAATTTTTATGGTAGTAGAGACGCAAAAGTAGATTAAGAAATGATTTGCTAATATGTTGGCCGATTTTAATAGAATTATAGGCCAACATAGCAAAATAACAGTGCACAAGAGAACATTTTAGATGTATAGAGTTTGACAGTTAAATTGATGACTGTCACGTGATCGAGGTTGTTAGTTTATGAGAAAGAGCATTTACACATAATGAATGCTCCACCTTAAGTGCTCTAGGTCAAGTGGAAACTCCTTTTTGTCCACATACACTTGTATTACCTCTTTCTGGACATTTTGATTTCAACGGGACACCTACGAACCAAGAGTTCATGATACCATGTGTTAGTTCATAAGGAGGAACATTTAATATTGGGCCAAGAGCAACACACATGTGAGAAAGACACCACATATTCACCTAAATCTTAAGGTGATAGGTGTATGAGTTCTCCCACTTATAAATGCGCAAGTCTCCAC
Organism: Vicia villosa; assembly: GCF_029867415.1. Classification (NCBI taxonomy): domain Eukaryota; kingdom Viridiplantae; phylum Streptophyta; class Magnoliopsida; order Fabales; family Fabaceae; genus Vicia; species Vicia villosa. The sequence continues at coordinate 8,891,458 of NC_081184.1, read as the reverse complement.
ATTTATAATCAATGTGAAACTCAAACTCACACTTGGATTATTATTTTCAACAGAGATGACCATTGCGGGTTCTAAGTCCACTTGAAAAGGACCTCAATTAGAGGGAAGAAGATTGTATTTTCAAAATTTTTGATCAGGTCCTCTACAATGTTGAGTGGGGACTTAACTTTTTGAAAGAGTTTGCTAGAGTTTTTCTTCATATCTAATCTGACATCATTCCATTACTTCTACACTGTAGGGGGAGCCTAAATTCGAAGCGACTTATCTTATGCATGATAAATTTAGGTCTTGGATGCATGAAAACTGAATGAACGTAGGGGGAGAATTAGTCTCATCGTTAAATGGTATGACTACTTTTATGAAAACCTCTTCAAAATAGGTTTGACTATGTTTATAATAATTACCTTGAGACTCTGGAGTTTGATTTATAAACTTGTTACTAAAACTATGGTGAATCATGTGAAGCCTTTGCCTAATAATATCAATTTGCAACATTTGTTTATCTTAATTCCTGAGAGAAATATTCATCATAATATTGTTATATACCAGGAGATGGTTCTTGTAATGAAGAGTTAGAAGGTGTTTATGTTAATAAAAAATGATTTGGAGAAAACCTATGACATATTGAATTATAAGTTTGTCATTCGATGTCTCAAGGACTAAAATTTTCCTAAATAATTAATTAATTTAAGTCATCATTGTATTTCTTCTTTGTATTTTAAAATTTTGTGGAACAGGGACAAACTTAATAGTTTTACTCCCTCAATAAGTATTCTTCAAGGTGATCCGTATCTCTTTATTTTTTTTATTTGCATAAATTCTAGTCGTATATTATTGCTGATCAAGTTAATGCAGGTTGTTGGAAGCATGTAGGTATAAGGCATGAATGACTCCGAATTTTCACCTTCTTTTCACATATGACCTTCTTCTTTTTGCAGAGGTCACTATAGAGCAAATTTTTTTATCAAATACTATTTTAATCAATTTTGTCATGTCTCGGGGGAAAATTAATTTAGAGAAGACTCAAATTTATTTCCCAGCCAATACAAATTCCCAAATTCAGCATGAGATCATGCAACACACATGTTTCATAGAAGGCTACATCATTGACAAGTATCTTAGGGAAAACATTATACATGGTAGAAGCTCTAGAAACACATTTGAGCATATTACTGAGCAGGTGCAACAACCTGCAAGTGGCAAAAAATATTACCGCTTGAGTTTGGCCAGAAGAATTACCTTGTGTCAATTAGTGTATAACTATATCCCTTACTTTCATATGTAGTATATTAAAATTCCCACCCTTACTTGTATTGAGTTGAAAAAAATTACAAAAGAGGATTTATATAGGGAGACACAAAGACGACCCACAAGGTTAAAATGTTCCATATCGGGTAATACATATATTTATCTTTCTTCTTAACCGAATATTGGTGATACATATACAAATTGGGATATAATTTGGAAATTGAGATTCCCCCATCAGATCCAAATACTTACTTGATATATGTTACATGAAAGACTTTTGACAAACTCTTGTCACCACAAGTGAAACCCTACACTCTATGTTGATTGCAACTAGTGTCAAGTATTGAAGAGAGATTAGTTCACGTGATTTGCGGTTGCCTTTATGCAACACATGTGTGTATTAGACTCGTTCTTTATACTATGAACAAAGCAATTTTTGAAGAAGGTTTTCAGCGACCTAATAATCCAACGGAAACAATCATGAATCTTGTGAATGAAATCTAAAAAGGTAACTGTGTGCAAAACGACAATAGGTTATTAGAACTAGAGATCAAACATGTTCTCTGTTATTGTCTAAGAAACAATTATATTAAGCTCAATTATGATGATGCTTCACAGAAGTCTATGTCCACTAACAAATGCAAATGCTTGTTTAGGAATTCCTATGAAAATTTGGTGAGAGGATATACACATAAAATTGGTTTGTGTGATGCTCATATTGTGTAAATGTGGGTGATGTTACATGGGATTGGGCTAATTTGACAAGAAAGAATTGCAAATCTGGTGGTCGAGAGTGTCTCTAAAGTCCTAATATATATGTCAGCCAAAAGACTAAGAATGATCACAATTTTCCAATCTTAGACCACAAAATTTGAAAGATGACTCAAAAGAATTGGCACATAAAATTTAGCCATGGTTGGCGGAAAAGAAATCGTTGTGTAAATTTGGATAGTCAATTATAATTTTACTTTGAACAACAATAAACTCATCATTCTTCTTAATCTGAATTGAAGCTCATGTTTATTTATGATAACTATGAGGTTTCATTCTCTAAATTTATTACATTGGAGTGTCTTGTTAGTATCTATTTTTAGTCTTTAATTAGGCCCTCATTAACACCATTTTTTCCTGAGTTATATATTTTTTAAATAAATGTAATAAATTCATGTAGTAATTTAAATTTAACAATGTTTTTATCTCAAAGGGTGTTTATAGTTGGGATCAAAGTTATAAGTCTTGAATTAGTGAATATACTTTTTGAATGAATATCTATTTGAGTGAAGTGTTAAGACTTTGAGATGTTAAAGTAATATATTATTTTTCTTTCAAAAAGAACAACACAAAGTACTTTTCTAATTATCAAGAACAAATTATCCATTTGTCCAAAAAGAAAAATAAAACAAATTTTCTTTTAAAATTTTAATAAAATTATTATTTGTTTTTTAAAGAAGAAATAACCATATTAAGTGTTTGTTTGTTTCCACAGTGAAATCATAGAAAACACACTTCTATCTTAAAGCTCCAATTCATAACTTTAAAAATATTACATTAAATACTTAGTTGTTTGGATGTGTATAACTAAAAATATTACATTAAATACAAGTGAATCATGCTGGTAATGTTCAATTTTATCGTTATCTTTATATCACAAATGTCTGATATTCAGATGAGTTCAAACTTAATTTAATTTATGCGTCAAAGCTATGCCACTCTTTAAACTACACAAAAAAAATTCACACTTAATCATTGTTATTTATAGAATTTGAAGTCCTTGAGGATGATGGATATCCAACTCATACTTTACATGGCCTCAAACTTGCCAATACCACAAAGACTGCTCTTCAAAACCATCATATCCCTCAAACATCTATTTGGAATTTGATGCTAGGACACCTTTCTATTCATATAATACATTGTATGATATGTCAAAAGATATCTCATTATATGAACATTTAATCCCTTTTTACACAAACCATACCTCCCCCACCAATAATTGGAAAATCTATCCAACTAAAGCCACACAAATTCTTCTTGCATAGAACCCTGAATTTCTCAATTCCTCCATCAAAGTTGAACCGAATATCACTCCACCATTCACTCAAGAAGATGTATATATAGCCACTCCGCCTGACACCACCCTTTCCAAACCTAACCAAGTCTGGAAACTCATAAAATCATTATATGACCTCAAGCAAGCCAACAGAAAATGGTATGAGAAGCTCATATCTTTCCTTCTTGCATACAATTTACCTTCAAGAAAATGCATATTATTCCTTAATCATCAAGAAAACTCATATGTCATTTACTTTGCTATTTGTTTAAGTATTCGCTATAATTATTGCCGGAAATTTCATGAATGTATTTCGACACTGATTACTAACCATATCGGTTGGTATTGTATCAAAGTCGAGAAGTGTCTGTGATATTTATAAGATTAAACATTTACAAATAATTTTCCTCAGAAACTAAAACTTCTAATCTGATACAAAAAATAGAAGACATGCTTGAGTTCTTTCTTTTCTTCCTCTTCATTGTTCATCATCTTTCTGATTGTTATCTTTATTTTGTTCATAAATGAACTGAGAAAACAAAGCCACAAGAATAGCACCAAGAACTACAACTCTTTTCCAATCAGTACTACTTAAAGATGAGAAATTAATAGAACCAACTATTCCATAAGTCAAAAGTCCAATGAAGAATAAGGAAACATTTTTCATTGTTTTTCTTCCATTTTTCTCTTTTGTTTCATCTTTCATTTTTTCCACTTCTTGTTTAGCTTTTGCTTTATCAACATTAGACCCTTTCTGTCCTAAGCTCTTGAAGAACATTCCTTCATTTCTGTCAACTTCCATTTGACCTTCGATTTCCATTACTTTGCTTTCACTCTCCTCAATCTCTTGTTTGTTTAGTTCATTAAATTCCTCAAATGCTAGCATCTGACTTTCTATGTTTGCCGTTATCTGTAGAATTATTAAGTTAACTATGAAACATCGACACAGACACAAATATCATCAGACACAATACTATCACATATGTATTGACATTGATACGGATACTAACACAAATATGTTATTAACTTAACTATAAAACATTGACACAGACACGAATACCAGACCAAATATTAACACTGATATGTTGACACGGATACAAATGTCAAACAGGATAGTAAAACAAATATATTAAGTTAACTATAAAACATTGACGGCCACAAATATCAAACATGATACTAACAAACACTGATATGTTGACACTAATAAAACGTAAGACATCATACAATTAAGTAACAGAAATATATTATTAAGTTAACTATAAAACAATGACACAAACACGAATAAAAGACACAATACTAACACAAATATGTTGACACGAATACGGATGTCAAACACAATAGTAACACAAATATGTTATTAAGTTAACTATAAAACATTGACAATCACGAATATCTGACATGATACTAACACATATAGGTTGCCATAGATACAAATATCATACACGATACTAACACAAATATGTTACTACTAACACAAACATGTTATTAAGTTAACTATAAAACATTGACATAGACACGAATATCAGACATAATTCTAAACATAGTCAGATACGATACTAACACATATGTTAAATCTTAACATTGTAAACAAATTGAAAAGTAAAAAGTGAAAAGTGCATACATAGTACATACTCTATCACTAGCTTCATCCAATCCTTGAAGAGCATCTTCACCAATCTTATCAATCTCAGCCTTAGCTTCTTCACCAAACTGTGTCAAATATTCAGATCTCTCATCCAAAAAATCCGTAAGACGAACTTTTTGTGTCTGAATCATTGCAATTTGAGCCAATAACTCTTGGCTTTGAACATCACCTTCAGGCTTTGAATTACTATCAGATTCATCATTGGAGTTGTTGGTGGGGCTGCAGAGACACAGAAACACAGAACTTCTTCTTGCTGTGCTGTGAGGGTGGTGCAGAGTAGTAAAAGTGGAGGTGTTGGTAGAAAGATAGAAAGAAGGGAGAAATATGGTTTTGAGAGCAATCATCTTCTTGTGGAGAGAAATATGGGTCTTATGTTTCTTTGTATATATTATCCATTGTATAATTATATTTCTTTTTTAATTTAAATAATCAAATATTTAAGAAATATTAAAATAAATGTATTGTTCATTGTATAATTATATTTTTTGGACTTAAATATATTTTTGCTTAAGTCATTATAAAAATATGTCCATAATAAAATTGATCTTGGTAATAGTTAGGATTTTTATTTTTTTTCTTTTAAAAGAAACATTAAAATAAATAATACAAAAATAAATTTTAACATAAATATATTTTACAGTGGTTAAAACAAAAGAAAATTAGAAAAAATGAAAAAGTTGAAAATTTGTAAGAAATAAATAAAAAATGTCAAAAGCAGAAAGAAAGACATGATATATAGAGATTAAAATATATTTAAATTTATACTTTTAGAGCTTAATGTTGTGATGAGTTAAATAAAGCATGATAGATTTACAGAGATTAAAATTATATTTAAATTTATAGTTTTAGAGTTAAATGTAGGGGGTGACAAAACGGGTCCGACTTGCGGGATAAGTCCGTTTTGCCTTCACTTTTTAGTGGGGCGGGATAAGGTTTTAGGTCCGCTCCGCTCTCTTTAATGTGTCCGCCACGCTCCGTTCCGTTTTTTTGGACTTTTGTGTGCATAAATTTTTTTGTAAAATTTTACTGTTTTTAAGCCTAAAAAATTCAATGTCCACGGGCCTTTTCAGCCCTATCCTATTTTTTTTTGCAGGACGAGGCAAGATTTTAAATCCGCACTCTCAAATATGCCCACCCCACTCATTCTATTTTTTCGCAGGTTTTTATAGAGCAGGTCTAAACGGAGTGGACATGCCCATTTCTCGCCCTTAATTAAATGTTGTAACGAGTTAAATGTAATTTAAAATTTTATGTTAGTGAAGAAGATTTATTGTAAAACTCTGTGCTGACTCAATTATGAGAAACTCTCTTCTAACACTAGATATGTTCTTCATTTTTAAATTTATAGAATATATTCTTTTTAAGCTTATTCACCATACAAATTTTGTCCCTTTTTAATCTACATATTTTATAGTATTATTTTATTTTTTAAAATCAATGGGCAGAGTCAACACAAGAGTGTTATTAAAAACTAAAGACATAAAAACGATCTTTGGGAATTTAGGCTAAAATCTAATGTGACAAAATATGCATTGGCTGATATTGAGATTTTGTTACAAAGTAGTGGATGAAGTTTAATGGATTTTCCTAGAATGCATCTACCAGATATGTCATTATTTCTTGAATCCAGAAGAAGAAAATACGACGTGTTCTTGAGTTTCAGAGGCAAAGATACTCGTGCATCCTTCACTTCACATCTCTATGCTTCTCTTCAAAACGCCGGATTCATCGTCTTCATGGACGATCAATCGCTTCAAAGAGGAAAATTCATCTCGACATCGTTACTGCGAGGAATTAAAGATTCTAGTATTGCCGTCGTTGTATTTTCCAAAAACTATGCAGGTTCCCAATGGTGTATGCGAGAGCTGGTGGAAATTATGGAGTATCGATGTGAGGCGGTACTGCCTGTATTCTACCATGTAGATCCCTCGGAAGTTCGGAATCAAACTGGTGAAGTTGGAAAAGTGTTTCGAAATCTTTTGAACAATCATGACGAAAATGAGTATGAGGCTATAGACTGGAAAAATGCTCTTGTTAAGTTAGGTCGCATTGCAGGGTTTGTAGTCTCGAATTACAGGTCATTTAACAATTATTTGCTGTTTTCAAACTCTTCAATTATTATGTTTATAATATTCTTCTAGTCATATACAAAAGTCTTTAGTCAGAGACACCACACATTCGACACCGATAATAATTTAAAAAATTAAACGTATTCACATGTGTCAGAAGACCTGTAGATCCAGTGGTTAGTAGAGTAGATCAGATGGAGAGGAATTAAATAGCTAGAGGTAGTGGAAGATCCATGCATACATCTTTGAGTTTTGACCTTTTGATGTTGTGCACATGAAAGAATCATTCCCTGTTTGCTTAATATGTAGTAACATATAGTTGACATCTTAAGTTTTTATTTGCTAGACAACTCTTACAGAACTCATTGCCTGTTTTTGTAACCAATTCAACTTCCACAGACACATAGCACATGTAAATATGCATAATAGATAAATATGCAACTTTTTGTCGGTTCATTTTTTTAGGAACGAAGGTGAGGATATCAAGGACATTGTTGAAAAAGTTACACATTTACTTGACAAGACAGACTTGTTTGTTGCTGATCATCCAGTGGGAGTCGAATCTCGAGTGCTAGATATGATTCAACTACTAGACACCCCATTTTCAAATGATGTTCTGCTATTAGGGATGTGGGGTATGGGAGGCATTGGTAAAATCACTATTGCAAAATCCATTTACAATAAAGTTGGCCGCAATTTTGAAGCTAGGTGCTTCCTTGCAAATATTAGGGAAGTTTGGGAGCAAGATTTTGGACCAATGTATTTACAAGAGCGTATTTTGTATGATATCTTCAAAGAAACTACAACCAAGATACAAAATATTGAATCAGGAAAATCTGCATTAAGGGAAAGACTATGTCATAAAAGAATACTTCTTGTACTTGACGACGTGAGTAAATTGGACCAACTCAAAGCTTTGTGTGGAAGTCGTAAATGGTTTGGTTCAGGGAGTAGAATAATCGTCACAACTAGAGATAAGCAAATAATTAGAGGGAATCGAGTTAACCAAGTATACATAATGAAAGAAATGGATGAAAGTGAGTCAATTGAGCTTTTTAGTTGGCATGCATTCAAGAAAGTGAGTCCTAGAGAAAATTTTGCTGAAATTTCCAAAAATGTTGTCAAATATTGTGGGGGATTGCCATTAGCCCTGGAAGTCCTTGGGTCCTATTTGTTTGATAGAGGGGTCACAGAGTGGGAGTGTGTATTGGAGAAACTCAAGAGAATTCCCAATGATCAAGTACAAAAGAAGTTGAAAATAAGCTACAATGGTTTAAATGATGATACCGAGAGGGATATATTCCTTGACATAGCTTTTTTCTTTATTGGGATGGACAAAAATGATGTTATGCATATATTAAATGGTTGTGGACTTTTTGCAGAAATTGGAATAAGTGTTCTTGTTGAGCGAAGCCTTGTAAGAGTGGATGGTAAAAACAAACTTGAAATGCATGATTTGATACGAGATATGGGAAGAGAAATCATTCGTGAGATATCACCGAAGAAACTTGAGAAGCGTAGCAGGTTATGGTTTCACGAGGATGTTGTGGATGTATTGTCAGAACAAACTGTAAGAACTTCATATACTTTTTCTTTTATTCTGGATTTAAAATATCTAAAGCGTAAAAGATGTGAAACAAACATATATTAATGAGCTAGCCGCCAGTATTCATCTATTATGTTGATTATCATAAAAGCTTTGAATATGAGATTGGTTGATTATTGTTATGACTTATGGGCTTCCAATTCCTAGTAAAAATGATTGGTTTCATCGTTTTCATCACAATTTTTTTTATCTATCTTATATTTTATTTTTTATTTGTTATATTTCACAGGGAACTCAAGCCATTGAGGGGCTAGTTTTGAAGTTGACACCTAATGCAAAATGTTTTAGTACCAAAGCATTTGAGAACATGAAGAATCTTAGATTGCTTCAACTTGCTGGTGTACAACTTGATGGAGATTTTCAATATCTTTCAAGAAACTTGAGATGGTTGTGTTGGAACGGATTTCCTTTTACATGCATACCTAGAAATTTTTATCAGAGAAACTTAGTTTCCATTGAGTTAGAAAATAGCAATATCAAATTTTTGAAGAAAGAGATGCATGTATTAATTTTTCAGTTTAACTTTTTGTATTATATAAACTTATTTTTTATACCTTATCCAAAGTTTCGTGCTTTATAAAATCTCAGATTTACTATGAAATGGTTGTGACTTGTGATCATAAAAATGCTTTTATAATTTGGCATTTCAAATTTGGACGATGGTGCGAAGATTTACAACAAGTGTGAATCAACACGAATTTTTTAGGAGACTAGCCTGTCAAATGAGTTCTATTCATATATTTAGTGTATTTTTTCATGCAGGGGTTGGAGAATCTAAAAATTCTCAATCTTAGTCATTCTCACTATCTGACAGAGACTCCGGACTTTTCCAACATGCCTAATCTTGAAAAGCTAATACTCAAAGATTGTCCAAGGTTGCCTGAGGTTTCCGATACCATTGGACATCTTCACAAAGTACTTCTGATAAATTTGAAAGACTGTATTAGCCTTTCTAACCTTCCAAGAACCATCTATACGTTGAAATCGCTAAAAACTCTTATTCTTTCTGGGTGTTTAATGATTGACAAATTGGAAGAGGATTTGGAACAAATGGAATCTTTATCCACTCTGATTGCACATAACACCGCAATAACAAAAGTGCCGTTTTCAATAGCCAGGTCAAAAAACATTGGATATATTTCTCTGTGTGGCTATAAAGGATACTCACGCGAAGTAATTCCTTCTATCATTCAGTCTTGGATGTCACCAACAAATAACCTCTCATCCTTAGTTCAAACACCTGCTAGCATGTCATCTCTTGTTTCTTTAGATGCGTCAAGAAGTAGTTCCCGCAGTCTATCATCTATTTCTGATGTCCTTACAAAGGTTCTAAGTCTTTTGGTAGAGTGCGGCTCAGAACTTCAACTTTCACGAGATGCAATTTTAGATGCTTTAAGTGCAACTAATTCTAAGGAATCGGAATCATCTGCAACTACATCACAAGTATCAGCGGTGAAGACTTCTACATTAATTGAATATTGTGGTCAAGTGCACATTTCTACAACAAAAAAATCCATGAAGTCTCTTCTAATTCGAATGGGAACGAATTGCCAAACTGCCAATATTCTGAAAGAAAGCATCTTACAGGTCTCTCTCTCTCCCTCCCTTCCCTTGCATGTATCTATTGTTATAATTTTATATATACAATATTAAAAGAGAGAATTTCCTATAAAATTCTGAGGCTATTTTCACTTTTTACAGAATATGGCTGTCAATGCGTGTGGTGGTTGCTTGCTCCCTGGTGATAGTTATCCAGATTGGTTAACTTTCAATTCCGAAGGTTCTTCTGTAATTTTTATAGTACCGCAAGTGAAAGGGCATAACTTGAAGACAATGATGTGCTTTGTCTATTCATCAAGCTCAGATAACATAACATCGGATGGCCTTAAAAATGTGTTGGTGATAAATCACATGAAGACCACCATTCAGCTCTATAAGAGAGACGCGTTTGCCTCCTTTGAAAATGAGGAGTGGCAGAGAGTGGTATCAAATATGGAACCTGGTGACAAAGTGGAGATTGTTGTTGTTTTTGACAACGGTTTCATTGTGACGAAGACAGCAATTTATCTCATATATGACAAATCAATAGGCAAACAAATGGAGCAATGTTGTGCACTAGATAAGGATGTTCTTGTTGGTAGTGGTGATGAAAATGAATGCGCTGCCAAGACGGTTTCTCTTCTAGTAGAGCCTACAGATGATTTTAAACAAAAACAGAAAAGAAGAAAACTTGATTGAAATTGTTAGTTGCTAGTTGCTAGCTGAATCCATTATTATGTTAAACAGAAATCAGATGTGCGTGGATAACCTAATTAAACACTAATCTTGAATATCATTTTCTGTTTAAGTCAAACATCGATATGTCACTGTTATTCTTTCCACGAAAAATTGCTAGCAAGCAACACTCTTTCTATCACTCTCTTTTGAACACTTTTATAAGCACTTTTCATCATTCCATTTCTATGAATGTGTTCTAGCACCCATGTTCTCAGTATAATGATTTGGAGACCTGAAAGAAAATTGAGATTGAATGGCTAAGTGTATGAGGAAAACCATAAATGTATCGTAATAAAATCTTCAGAATCAATCTTCTGAGAATCTAGAAGCATTTATACGGATCATAAGAAAATAAATTCAGTAGTTTTCAGCGTCATGACGAAAATGAAGTGGACGATAATGATGTGCATGCTAAGACTCTTTGGGAGCTTGATGGATCTGTGTCCAACTATAAGTAAAGTTTAATAAAAAAAACACGAGCACACACCGTGTGTATGGATCAATTTAAGACCATAACGCTAGGTCTTAACTATGGCTGCAGTCATAACTCGCAATTATGTCTGATCTTTGATATTGAAGAATGTTGTGGATAAATGACATTGATGCGACAACTCTGAGTGTTATCCACTGTCGGAAACTATAATTCATCAATCTCCACAACCAGCAATACCACGCTTCATTCAAGTTTTCTTCTTTTCTGTTCTTGTTTAAAATCATCTGCGGACTCTACTTGAGGAGAAATCCTCTTGGCAGTGCATTCATTTTCATCACCACTACTAACAAGAACATTCTTATCTAGTGCATGACATCGCTCCAATTTTTGGCCTATTAGTTCATCATATATGAGATAAACTGCAGTCTTCATCACAAAGAAATTCTTCTCAAAAACAACAGCAATCTCCACTTTGTCACCAGCTTCCATAGTTGATACTAGTCTCTGCCACTCCTCGTTTTCAAAGGACGATAACGCCTCTGTCTTATAGAGTTGAATGGTGGTCTTTGTGTAATTTATTACCAACACATTTTTAAGGCCATATGATGTAACATTGTCTGGGCTTGAAGAATGGACAACGCACATCACTGACTTCAAATTATTGTCTTCCACTTGAGGGACTTCAAAAGTTACCGAAGAACCTTCGGAATTGAAAGTTAACCAATCTGGGTAGTTATCACCGGGGAGCAAAAAACTACCACACCCTTCGACAGACAAATTCTGTAAATAGTAAAGACAGACTCAAAATTTGATTGAACAATATATTAATATCATCTTATCAATTATTCAATAAATAAGTACATACAATTGCATTGCTTGGTTTTATATGAATTTTTCTCATAATATTGTTTATACAAAAAACAAAACAATTAGACACACGCAAGAGACAGAAAGAGAGTGAAACCTGTAAGATCTTCTCTTTTAGAAGATTGGTGATTATGCAACTCATTCCCATTTGAATTAAAAGAGATTTCATGGAAGTTTTTGTTGTTGAAACTTGCACTTGACTGCGACATTCAATTAATGAAAAAGTCTTTACATCTAGTACTTGTGATGTAGTTGCAGTTGATTCCAATTCCTTAGAACTTGTTGCACTTAAAGCATTCAAAATTATTGCTGCATCTTGTGATAGTTGAAGATCCGATTCACACTCCAGCCAAAGACTTTGAAGCTTAGGAAGGACTCTGGAAATAGATGATAGATTGTGGGAAATACTATTTGATGCATTTATTGAAACAAGGGACGACATGACATTGGGTGAGAGGTTATTTGTCGGTGACATCCAAGACCAAATGATAGAAGGAAACACGTCGCGGGAGAATCCTTTGTATCCACACAAAGAAATATATCCAATGTTTTTTGACCTTACAACGGAAAAGGGCACTTTTGTTATAGTAGTGTTATCTGCAATCAGAGCGGTTAGAGATTCCATTTGTTCCAAGTCCTCTTCCAACTTGTTAATCTTTAAACATCCAGATAGAATGAGAGTTTTCAGAGATTTCAACGTATAGATGTTTCTTGGAAGGTTACAAAGACGAATACAGTCTTTCAAATTTATCAGAAGAACTTTCTTGAGATGTCCAATGCTATGGGAAACCTCAGACAACCTTGGACAATCTTTGAGTATTAGTTTTTCAAGATTAGGTAAGTTTGAAAAGTCGGGGGTCTGAGTCAGATAATGTGAATGACTAAGATTGAGAATTTTCAGCTTCTCCATCCTCTGCAAGAACATAAATGTTACAGAGAATTTACGGATAAAGCATAAAAAGATAAACATGAGCAATAACAATGTGAGTTAGTTCTTTATCTTTTTTCTAACTTATAGTGAAAACCATATACAAAAAATTGAACTCAATGAATACCTGCATCTCTTTCCACACAAGTTTGATATTGCTGTTTTCTAACTCAATGGAAACTAAATTTCTTTGGTAGAAATTTGAAGGTATGCATGATAAAGGAAATCCATTCCAGTGCAACCATCTCAAATTTCTTGAAAGATATTTAAAATCTCCATCAAGTTGTGCACCAGAAAGTTGAAGCAATCTGAGTTCTTCCATGTCTTTAAATGCTTTGGTACTAAAACATTTTGTACTATGACCTGGCAGCTTCAAAGCCAGTCCCTCAACAACTTTTCTTCCCTATGAGATATGATGAACCAATAAGTAAAAATGCTATGTAGCAAAAAAGTAAAACAAAAAGATACAAGGCAGATAAAAACTTGTGATTAAACCAATCATTTGTTACTAAGCATAAGAAGTTCTTACATTATGTTTTGACAAAACATAAAGCACATCCTCATGAAACCACAACCTACTACGCTTCTCAGGCCTCTTTGGTGATTTCTTACGAATGATTTCTCTTGCCATATCCCGCAGTAAATCATGCATGCGAAGTTTGTTCTTATCATCAACAGTTACAAGGCTTCGCTCGACAAGAATGCGTACTCCAATTTCTGCGAAAAATTCACAACCGTTTAATATATGTATAACATCATTTCGATCCATCCCAATAAAGAAGCAGGCGATGTCAAGGAATATTTCTTTCTCTGTATGATCATTTAAACCATCGTAGCTTATTTTTAACTTTTTATGTACTTGATCATTGGGAATTCTTTTGAGTTTCTCCAATACCCAAATCCACTCAGATACTTCTCTATCAAACAAATAAGACCCAAGGACTTCCAGAGCTAGCGGCAACCCCCCAGAATACTTAACTACATATTTGGAAATTTCATAAAAATCTTCTTTGGGACTCGTTTGCTTGAATGCATGCCAACTAAAAAGCTCAAGAGATTCACTTTCATCCATTTCTTTCATTGTGGATATTTTGTTAACTCTATCCCCTCTAAGTATATGTTTATCTCTGGTTGTGATGATTATTCTACTCCCTGGAGCAAACCATTTACAACTTCCACACAAAGCATATACTTGGTCTAGTTCATTCACATCATCAAGTACAAGTAATACTCTTTTTCCACATAATCTTCTCTTTAGTATAGATTGTCCTGATCCAATGTTTTGTATCTTCGTTGTTTTTTTGAAAATATCGTGCATAAGTTGTTCCTGTAAAGATATTTGTCCACGAACTTGCTCCCAAACCTCCCTAATATTTGCAAGAAAGCTCCTACCTTCAAAATCGCGGCCAATTTTATTGTAAATAGCTTTTGCAATGGTGGTTTTACCGATTCCACCCATCCCCCATATCCCTAGTAGTTTAACGTCATTTGATTGTTGAGTTTCTAAAAGTTGGATCATATCTTGCACTCGAGATTCAACTCCAACCGGATTATCAACAACGAACAAGTCTGATATGTCAAGTATGTGTATAACCTTTTTAACAATCTCCTTGATAACCTCATTTTCATTCCTATTAAAAAAACAGAAATGATTCACTTACATATATACACATGTGATATGTATGTATATCTATGTGTTTATGTTTAAAGTAATTAGCTATGTATGATTGAGTCAAAAGTAGAGGGGAATTTTGAGTAAGAAAATTATTGTTGGATGAGTGTGTGTGTAAGCTTGATAAATGTTATACAAGATAGGAAAAGCTATTAGTCAACAAAGCTTTAAAATGCAAAGAAGGATTTACCTGTAATTTTGGACATCAAATCCTGCAATGCCACCAGCCTCACGAAGCGCATTTCTCCAACTTTGCTTCATGTATTCGTCCAATTCAAAAGCACTCTTTCCAAAAGCTTTTCCAAACTCACCGGTTTGACGACGAACTTCCGACGGATCAACACCGTAGAACACAGGCAGTACCACGTGATCAACATTTCTCTTACACTCCATTATTCTAACCAACTCTTGAAGACACCATCGCGAACCAGCGTAGTTTCTGGAGAACACAATAACAGAAATTCTAGAACCGTAAATCCCTCGAAGTAGTGCGGATGAGATGTGATCTCCTCTTTGAAGTGATTGATCGTCCTTGAAAACGTTAATTCCGGCGTTTTGAAGAGACGCGGAGAGATGCGAAGTGAATGATGCGCGAGTGTCTTCGCCTCTGAAACTCAAGAACACGTCGTGATTTCTGAATATGTTAGAATTATATTCATGATCATCATCCCAGTGACGAGTGGTGTACTTGGAGAATTTCGTACCATCGAGATCAGCATCCCAATCAACGTTCCATAGATTTTCAGAGGAAGACATGGATGATTTGTGATTTCATAAATTGAAGGAAGAAATTGTTGTTAGTTTTCAGTAGTTGTAGTAGATAGGGAGGCTTTTGGAATGTATCGATCTTCGGATTTTGAATACTCTTCGGTTGCTTTGTATACAATTCAGCAAATATTCTTATCTTAAGTTACATTCACCTTTTCAAAATCAAAATGAGAGTAACACTCCCTCCCTCTGGTTTTAAAATATAGGAGTATTACACTAATTTTCTCTTTAAATTTATATATACTAATGACTTTTTTGTTAACTAATAAATTAAAATAATTGTATAAGTAAATATCATCTATACCTAAATGGTTAAATATACTTGTGTTCTTCCTAAATATTTTATATTTCACTTTAAGTTTCTTAATTTTTTTTTATAGAATTGTTTTCTTAAAATTTGGCTTAATACTTTTTTTAATCCCTTAACTTAATTTAAGGTTTCACTTTGCTCCTTTATTTAATAAATGTTATGTTTTAGTACCTTAAAAACTATTCCGTTAGCTAATTTAGTCCATTCCATTAACTTTAAATATATTAGGTGAAACAATATTGTAGAGTGTACACCATAGATTTTTTTTTTTTTGGAGCAAATAAGAATAATTTTATTTCAAAAAAATCGTTTAGTACATAAGCCGATCAAATGATTCAGGCATCCAAAAGACTACAATAATACTACAGACTCAGACAAGTCAACTAATTTTCAAGGATGTTGCAATAGGCTGTCAATTTCGCGTTTCCACTAATCCTCCACCTGATGTTTTGGATAATAACTTGGCTAGTTAAATCCATAGTGGTGCCAACATTGAAAATCTTCTGGTTTCTAACAGTCCAAGTTGAATACACCATTTCTGCAATGGCAATCTGCAGCACTTTACTCTGGTTGTTCTTTCTGCTCACATTTTGACTTATCCATTCCAGCTCCAAGTGCCCATCATGCGGTATATGCTTTATCTTCAGCCACTGTAGAATTTGTGCCTAAATGTTACTAGTGGTCCTGCATTCAAAAAATAGGTGTTGACAGCTTTCATAAACTCCAGTCTTTGTCAAACGATCCTTTGTCATTAAACGGTTCCTGCAAGCCAGCCAAAGAATAAAAATTGCCCTAAGTCGAGCTCCATCTCCAAAGAAGATTTTTCTCCAGTGGACATTAGGTTTGACCCCCTGCAGACTTTTATACATTCTCCTGGTGTGATACTTCTGGTGTAGGGTAGCTTCTCTCCAAGCCTCTGCCATCCTTAGCTCCACTCCAAACTTGAACATAGATTTCAAAGTCCAAAAGCATTGTTGGGGAGGAATATAACTAGTATAGTCCCTGCCTTTGAAGTAGTATATGGATCCATTTTATCCATAACTTGTCTGATTTAGCACATAGATTCCATAACATTTTGCCTATAGTTGCCCTGTTCCACAAAGTCAGGTTGATCATGTTTCTACCTCCAGTAGAAACAGGATCACACATGGTGTCCCAAGACAAAAATCACATAGTTAGAAATTGATAGCCTACTAAATAGAATAATGAACTATCAGTATAATCTTGATATAACTTCATCTTCTCCCCCTACTCCTTCATCATCACATTAGTCTTAAGCCCGAAAAAATTAAAATTAAACCCCAAAAAATTTAATTTGTTTTCCATCTAATAATTAAATCCATAATATTTGTAGAGACATATCCAATTTAACTCAAACCGATCCACTATTGTGTTTGCTATTAGGATTTCAAGATAAGTCATGTTGAGATGTACGTTTAGTTCAATTATGTTTTGGTAAGTTTTGCTCACTATTTTTCTTCATTTTGTTATATTATTGCTCACAAACAATCCTAATATTCTTTTCCTACTCTTAGTTCAATTATTTTTTGTTCAGATCTACGTTTTGTTCTATAATACTTTTAGGTCACAATTCAAGATATGTTGGAATGTGATTTGAGTTCGTATTCGAATTAGAGTTTCTATGTTTATAGGGAGATGTAGAGGGGGATGAATCTTGTTATGGTCTGAATGATGAGGGTGTCAAATATAATGGTCCGATTGTGGCAATGAAAATTATAAATCACGTTCCTTTGGCTAGTTCTCATGTATTGGATAAGTTTTCTTTTGTGTCAATAAAGAACTTGGTCACATTCATTACTCTATAATCATTACCAATGCCCACATCATATATTTGGTGAAGTGAAGATGAACTAAAGAAATTTTTATGGTAAAGGTGGATTGAAGGTGGACTAAATAAATTGGGATTTTATTTTGGTATAATAAAGTTTTGATTTTTATTATTTTTCTAAAATTTTTTGGAATCTAGATGAAGATGAATCAAGATGGTGATAAAGATAAAGATGAAGAAGAGGGAAAAAGATAAAGATAGGTAAAAAAATATTAGGTGCTGATAGCATATTGTTATAATTAATAGACTCTCAAAATCCAAGGATTTACAATTTGTTAAAAAGATCAAAGGGTTAAAATAAAGAAAATAATAAAGTCTACGGTGGATACTCAACAATATTGTCTCATCTAAGACATTTAAAGTTAGAAGTTAATATAATGGACTAAATTGGCTAACGAAATAGTTTTTAAGGACTAAAACGTAACGTTTATTAAATAAATGATCAAAGTGAAACTTTAAATTAAGTTAAGGGACTCCAGGACTAATTAAGTCTAAAAATTTTCACCTACACTTTTGATCCCTACTACACCTTACCGGCGTTTTTTACAACTTAGCGATAGAATTAATGACGATTTTAGCGATGATTTTTATTTAACTATAGTTTTAACAAGAGGAACCAAAAGTGTGGATAAATTTTTTTTTTAAGAAAATCATTTTTCAATTTTTTTTATAAAAACTAAAATTAAATTAAATTTATTTATAGGAATAAAAAACATATTTAAACCTATTAAAAATTAGATAATATGTCAATGTCATCTGGATAAACTTTAGAGAAAATTAATGTATATTTTTAAAGAGGTTAATGCAATTTCCCTTAAAATAAATCATCCAAAATACTAAAGTAATATTATAAAGTACATGATTTTTGCCCTACATGCCCTTATTCTTCAAAATTAATTATGAAAAAAGATTCTTGAATTAATTGTGTGATGGGTTATTACATGTAAGAAGAGTTCAATCAATTTAAAATAAATGATGTATGGGATCTTGTCTCGCGTCCTCAAAACAAAACTATCATAGGCACTATATAGGTTTTTAAGAACAAGCTTGATGAACATGGCATAATGACCATAAATAAAGTAAAGCTAATGGAAAAGAGATACAACGAGGCTGAAGGGATTGACTATGAGGAGACATATGCTCCTATAGGCCGTCACGAAGCGATTCGACTCCTTTTGGCATTCACATGCTCCCTTGATTTTAAACTGTATTAGATAGACTTTAAGTCCATATTCCTTAGCAACTATATAAACGAAGAAGTGTATGTATTTCAACCATCTAATTTTAAGAACCATGAGAATCTCAACTTTATTTTCAAACTAAAATGAGGATTATATGATCTCAAACAAGCCCTTAGAGCTTGGTATAAGTGCCTTAGTGAATTCTTAATTAAGAAAAAGATGTTCCACATGACACCTACTCCCACTCCACACCAACCTAAAATGAATCCTCATCAACACGTGTTCTCAACAAATAATTCCTCTTAATTGCTCAAATTCTTGAGTCCGCCTTACTGATTTTTACATCAACAATCATCGCTTCAAAGTTGATAACAAAGATTTGAGGAGAAATTTTTTTGCATTAGCCAATGGTCTATGAATAATAACCCAATCAATAAAGGAATGCCAATTACTAATGACCTATGTTAGCCTACTACATGTTTCATACACATGCATACCATTCTTTCATCTAAAAGGTTGATCTGCATCCAACCATTCTTTACGCTCCATGCTGGGAAAAATGGAGACAAATATATATGTCCTCTCTATATATGTGGGACTAAGGGTGTGTTTGATTTGTAAAAGAGTATGTCCTGGACATAATAGTACAATACAAACTTTTAAAGTATTTGATAATTTTTTGTCTTGTACGATGTTTGATGAACAATAGACAAAACAAATAAAATAAAGTAAAATTTACTACGATACTCTTTATAAATGTAAATATTAATAGAGGATGAGAGAGAAGGGGAGAATATTTTTTGTAGAAAATATAAGTGTATTTTTTGTATTTTAAATAACTTGTGCTATGAACAAAATTGTATTTTTGCATTGTAAATATTAATAAAGGAGGATGAGAGAAAAGAAAAATATTAATAAAGGAGGATGAGAGAAAAGAAAAATTTTAATAGAAAATAAAAGATATTTTCCTATTTTAAATAACATGTATTAGAGATAAAATGACAGTTTTATATTTTTATATAGTAAACAGAAATATAGGAGAGGAGAGAGATTATATTTTTAGCAATAAAAGAAGAAGAATATTTTCTTAATTTAAATAACTTTAGAGAACAAATATGTATATAAAAAAATAAAAACTGTGCCGTTGGAGTTCGCCAAGCTGGTGAACGTTGCAATACAATGCAACAATACTATTGAATAAAAAAAATAAAAACACATAGCCGTTGCCTAACGACACTGTCTTTCTTTTTTCCTTTAATAATTTATTTGCCTATAAATTAACATAATGAAATGAAAAATTGTAAATTCAAATTTGCTATTCTCTCTCTCACACACAATTTTATCTTATTAGCCTTCAAATGATCATATATTTTATCCAAATTTTTACCTTCTTACTTCAAATTATTATTGTTAAGGTCAAATGGATCCAAATCAATATACTTTTCAACAATATATGTTCCATCTCATGCAAAATTATCAAAATCCTATTCCTCAAAATTCTCAACTTTCCTCGCTGCCAACAAACTCTAACGTATTTTTTCCGTCACCAAACAACCCAAATATATATTTTAGACCTCAAATAAATACTCATGGAATGAATTTTTCTCACCATGAACTCGAAACACCGAATGAGTTTATGTCCGAAGGTCAAGTTCCACAATTTTTAACCCAAGTTGGCATTGAAAATATTACAAGTGAAAAAGAACAAAGGTGTTTCGTTAAAAAAAACCTCAAGAGGTATTCACAAGGGAAGAGGATACACTTCATATGCAATCATGGCTCAATATTTCAAAGGATGCTATTGTTGGAGTTGATAAAAAAGCTGACAGTTTTTTGTTAAGAATCACCGATAATTATAATGAATATCATGGGCAGTCGCGAGAAAAGCTGCAAGACCAATTAAAATGCAGATGACATCGAATAAATGGCCTTGTTCAAAAATATGTTAGGTGTTACAAACAAGCTCTTCATGGAAAAAAAACGGCACATTAGAAAAAAATATTTTGGAAAATTCTATATCATAACTGCTTTTAAAAAATATATATCTTATATTATATATTTTTTTAGTTTTACTACATTTTATTTCTTATATTAACAAATATAAACCTTACATAATTTTGAATACTATATTTTAGAATATCAATTATACATTTGAAATGAATGAATGCGCGTCCCATACGAGAATCCATGCGAATGCACGGGTTAGTTACTAATTTATATATAAAATAAAGTTGTAAAATTTAATATAAATTATTTAAAATTGCACCATTGAAATCTATTTTAATATATAAAAATGAATTACCACCAATTTCCCTTAATTACCCTAATGATAAACAATTAAACATGGTTTTGCATACCCCTGAGCGTAATTTTACATTTAATCATGATTACATTCCAACAGTTTATTTAATGCAAAAGTTCAGTATTGGAATATGTAAAAACCTGCACTACGTTCTATATTGTTATTGCATTGGAACATACATATTAAATAAAGCCTACCTTTTCATTATTTCTCCCTATGTCTATATATTTTCGTATAAACTCTTGCCATTACATGTGTAAACTGTTCCATCTTCCTATTCCCTTTTTTCAAACAACAGTGGAGCGGTAGGGTTTCTCTTCACCTTCCCCATTTCCATTTTTTTTCTCCATTCAACCTTACTGATATTTTTCTGTTACTTCCATTATTTTTCTCAACAGAATATGAGCCGAAATTTTTCCCCCATTAAGGATGTCAACGATTCAAAAGAAACATGGAGATTGGTCGTTCGAGTTGTTGATTTTTGGAGTGTTATCAACAACAAGGGTAAGGAGCATCTGGAGATGGTTATAATGGACGTATCGGTAATGCTTTGTATTCTGTCAAATCGTTTATTAGCTTATTATATTTTTCAGTTATGATATTGTTGTTGTTTGTCATCATCAGGGTGATAGGATACAAGTTTTGATTCGTTCTGACAACACACCAAAATGGAAAGCACGAATACGCGAAAACATGTCTTGCATAATCAACAATGGAACTGTTTATGATAACGATTTTCAGTGGAAGCTTTGTGATCACGACAAGAAGTTTGTGTTTATTGGTGGTACAACTGTCAAGGAAGTTGATATTCAGAACCTTCCTCCCAAAAGATTTTTTTTCAAAGACTTTACTGATATTCTTGGAGGCAATTGTGAGATGAACCGACTTGAAGGTAAATATATTGGGTCATTTGATTTCTTCATACTACAATTTTTTTTATTATTACAGAAGTTGATTTTAACTTACTCTTTCACTCTGTTTTGTAGATATCATTGGTGTGGTTCAGGAAATCAACAATTTTCAATACAACAATTCTGGAAAAAAGTCATTTGTTTCATTGAGTCTTAAAGACTTGAAGTAAATTATCTGAATTCAAATATTACAACTGTGTGCCATCATTATTATCTTATTGATCTTTTTATGTTTATTTCTGCAGAGGTGTCATTGTTAACTGCACATTATGGGAGAGTTACGGAACAAAAATTTTGGACTTCTACCACGACGAAAAAACAGTGGTGCTATTGTAATAATACTAACTCATGCAATGATAAAGGAATCACAAGGTTTGTAACAATAATCTCCTATTATTCAAATGTGATATCTGTCTGTAATAAATTTGATACTCTAATTTTGGTCTATTTCAGTCTCAAATGAATGGAGTGGATCTAAGTTGCTTATTAACGAAGACATTCCAGAGATAACTGAGTATTTATCAAAGTATACACAAATTGTTATATTCTTAAAGTATAATAAGCTCCTTTAAAATTTGTCATCATTTACATTCATTTTTGGTTCAATGTTTCAGGTTACCGTCAAATGAGCAGACTGAAAAGCCTTCGCAGTCCTCGAAGGGAATGTCTCTTTGGTCTGGTGCCTCTCAATTCACCCCAGTTGAAAGTTTCGTTCATAAGGCCAAGTGTATATCTCTCAGTGAACTTTGCAAGGTGAAACAGGTACATGGTTATGAAAAATTTCAAATAGTAAGATCAATATTATTTTATACAGATGATTTTGTGTTAGAGTGTTGCATTTTTTTATATTCAACTTATTGTATCTTAGGACATGTTATGCGTTACTGTTGGAACAACTCAAAGGTTTTTTGTCTCAAAACACGGTTGGTTTTATTATGGGTGTACTAAATGTTCTTTAAAGGCATCTGATGTGAACAATCCATACAAATGTTCATGTGGACAGAATGTAGAACATGCCATACCAAGGTTGTATTTTTCAATTTTTAATCAGATTAATTCATTTGCCATTTTTCAATATTTGTAGTGTTCTAATAGTATTTTCCTATGCATTTATGTAAAAAGGTATCGAGTTGACATATATGTAGTTGATGGTGATTCCAAATTTCGCTTTGTGTTCTGGGACACTGACTGTGCCGACATTATTGGAAAGTCTGCTGATAGTATTTATAAAGCAATGCTTGAGGTTCATTTTAATTCATTACCTATTTTAATATTTATTTGTATAAAATGAAGTACTTAGATTAAATTTAATGTGTAGGAAGGTGACGACGACCCAATGATATATCCATATGAACTTGACATGCTTCTTGGTAAAAAGATGGCGTTTAGGGCTAAAGTTCAGCCAACATTTGGCCAAGCATCTGCTTGGAAACTTTCTTATGATGAAGAATTTGTAAAGGAAATTGAGAAAGATTATATTACTGATGAAGTATGTAAATTTTTGTTTGAACATCTACATATGTCTTTTATCAATATTTGTATCTTAATCTTCTTCTCAATCTCTGATCTGCAGGGAGATAGCAAATCTTTAAACCAAAACCCAGTTGTTGATCGTGTCGATGAATCCATTGTATGTTAATGTTGATTGAACTTTAGCCTGTTAATTACATTAATTTCTTTATACTTACTGTTAATTTTTTTTCCTTTCAGGAGTCGTTGTCTGCATATGGAGAAAATGATCCTGATAAAGTTGTGACCAATACTCCATCCAAAGGAAGTCCCGTTAATCTTGATGCTGTAGATTCTGAATTACAAGCGTATGGTACTACTCAGCTCTCAGGAACAAAGCTTGCAAAGAAAGTTAAGATTGAATCTGATGCATGAAGACTCCACCTGAATCATTTTATGTGCCATCATTATTGTTATTTTGTGATCTTTTCTTGACTGTTGTTTTAATGTTTTGGGACAAGAGACACGAGTTATGATCCATGGATTAAATATCAATTATCATTTTGTTATATGATATCAAATATCAATTATCATTTTGGTTTTCTTATAATTTCTCCGTAGCAATGGTTTATTGTAGTATTTAAATTCTTCCAATGCTAAATATATTAACTGTTGTTTGTGTTTAATAGTGCATGATATATTGCCCGATTATACAAACGATCCATATGAATTGGAAAAAAAGTTAGAATTAACCATCCTACTTGATATTTCTTCTTACCTGCAACTGAAAATTAATTTTTAAATTGTATATCAGAATCGTTCTGATTTGCACAGTATTTTTTCAATAAACCATAATTTTGGCAATGATATTTACAGTAATGTCTTGCAGTAGAAGTTCATTACTGACTTCTCAATCATCATAAATTTAAAACCCTTGGCTTTAAAATTGCTTTTTCAACAAATTCCTCTAAGGCAAAAATTTTTAATTCATCAACTTGATTTGCAAACTGCATGCATTATTTAAATAAAACATAACGAAGTGTGTTTACCAAGTTTTTTAATGTGACTCTTGAAAACTATACCAGCATGATGTCAACCATCATACCTACCTAACATATAACCTGTAACTTGCACTACATTTTTATCTTATTTGAGCATGCTTCATGCAATTATGGTTGCTTGGTGCATTAATTATTTGCTTATTTAATGATTAAGTCACAATATTTTGAACTGCATAAAATATTAATTATAATAAACTTTTCATATTCAGCTACTTCCCTCCATATACAAAAGTTTGGAGGGAGTCTTTGTCCATATATTTCCTGCTTGCCTCCATATTCAGCCATATTTTGCCTAATGATTGTAACTTCAAAGTAAAAAATCATGGAAAAGAAACAAAGTGATGAGCATGATCACTTCATGAATGTTATCAGAAGAAAAAGGCAATTTGATGCTAGACAGCATAGAAAGCGTGTTCTTGGAGCTAAGAGAGCCAAGCGATTGGCGTCAATGAACAAAGAAAATGCATATCAAACTCAACCCCCTGCTGATGCTATATCTTCGCATATCAGATTACCACTATCTTCTATTTCTCCAAATATTCCAAGTTCCAGCATAACTGATCGAAATACAAAGCAGAAAACTCACAGTATATCAACTTTGAATATATTGCCAAGTTCATTAGCAAAAAATCGCCTAAGAGTTGTTTCTGTAAAGAACATTAACAATTTAGGAGTTAACCTCGGAAGGAGATTTGATAACGAGTTTATGAGCGGTGCGACAGCATCTTCAAGCCATACACCAAATCCAGATTCCAACACCAATGAACTTTTCCAAGATGACAGTGAAGGTGATGAAGGTTCCGGTAATTCTTCAGATGGTAAGTAACTTTATTGTGATGGATTATTAACCGATATTGAATGTTCATACATTTCACGAATATATAATAACATAATATTTGCGAACTCATTTTTACTATGTTGTTGTAGCATGCAGTTCAGTTTCTAACTATTCAATGGACGAGCATGACGTAGGTTTTGACACTGACATTGAAGAAATAGATGTTCAAAGATCAGGTTGTATTTTATTGTATTCAAATGTTTCTTTCTTTCAGAAATCATGATGTAATATGTATTTTACCTTAAAACTGTACATTTTCGTTTAGGAGAATACTACGATTTAGGTGACCCATCATGTGAGTGTCAGCAATGTGGTGCAAATATGTGGTATATGGAGAGAAAAAATAAGTCTCGACATTCTGCTAATCTTAAGTTCTCAATGTGTTGTGGAGAAGGAAAGGTTCAAATACCTTTGTTGAGAGAACCTCCACCCGTATTGCAGAGCCTGTTGTTTGACCAAAACAAAAGTGAATCAAAAATATTCCAACAACAAATTCGTCTTTACAATATGATGTTCGCATTTACTTCTCCAGGTGCTAAAATGGACAACAGATTTAATAATGGTAGAGGTCCCCCTAACTATCGTATTCAAGGTCAAACATGTCATCGTATAGGTAGCATGTTACCTTTGGCAGGTGAAAAGGCCCGTTTTGCCCAACTCTATATATTCGATACTGAACATGAAGTTCAGAATAGATTTGATATTTTCAGGTTTTTACTTTAGATATCTTTGTTTCAACACTGTTTATTATTTTGTTGTTGCAATTCTCAACAATCTGAACTTTATACGTTGGATGTTTTGCAGAAAAAGGGACGGAGTTGATATTAATATAGTTGAAAAGTTGTCTTCAATGTTATATGAACATAATGTTCATGCTCAGTCTTTTAAGATGACAAGGGATAGACTTTCTGAAGGCAATGTTGCAGATCTAAAACTCCGTCTCATTTCTGATCGTCAAAATGATGGAAGAATATATAATCAACCAACAGTTTCAGAAGTTGCTGCTCTCATTGTTGGTGATGTTGATACTGCAGAAAAAGGGATTTATAATGCAAAAACAATGTGGCCAACTTCAGAGAATAGATGAATATCACACGTCTTATTTGGATTTTCAATATCCTTTACTTTTCCCTTACGGCGAAGATGGTTACAGACCAAACATACGGCATCGCAATAAAGGATCTACAACGGTTCGTAATGTAGAAACAACGACTACGGTATCGGAAATTGACGATGTTCCATGGGAGGATGCAACCAAAAGAAACAGACTTACAATCAGAGAGTGGTTCGCCTTTAGGATTCAGTCAAGAAAAAACGAGGCACAGACAATTCTCAGGTCAAGGAGGTTATTTCAGCAGTTTTTGGTAGATGGTTTTACAATGATGGAATCTGAGAGACTTCGATGGTTAAGAAAGAATCAGTCAAAACTACGAGTAGGGAAGTATGATCATCTTGCAGATGCTAGGACAAATGGACATACACGTGGTGCAGCTACAGGGAAAAGAGTTGTCCTACCTTCGTCGTATGTTGGAAGCCGTAGATTTATGGATCAGTTATACTTCGATGGCATGGCAATTTGTAGTTATGTTGGATTTCCTGATTTGTTTATTACATTCACATGTAATCCCAATTGGCTGGAAATACAACGCGTATTAAGTTCTGCAAAACTGAAAGCGTCCGATCGTCCGGATCTCATAACAAGAATCTTCAAATTGAAATTTGATTCGTTGCTGTCCGATTTGACTAAAAAGAGTATCATGGGAAAGGTTCTTGCGTGTAAGTAATTTATAACTTTGATTAATTTAATTTCCTTATTCATTTTGAATGTCATGTTATAAACCAATATCTTAATTTTATATTTGTAGATATGTACACAATTGAGTTCCAAAAAAGAGGTCTGCCCCATGCGCACGTATTAATTTTCCTTCATCCGTCGAGCAAGTATCCAACACCCGCTAACATTGATCGTATCATATCAGCAGAAATACCAAACAAAGACACTGACGAAGAGTTATATTGTAAGAACAAGCATACACTCACAAATGAGTTTTTGATTCATGGCAAACATCACAAGCAACCAAATACAAAAGCATAAATGAATGACTCAAGACAATGGAAGATTATGAAGCTCAAATCACTCAGAAAATGGTATTGCATCTGTTAGGTCGACCAAGCAAAGCCCTAGGTCGACTCAAAACTAGAGCAAACTCAGCAAAACTGACAAGGTCACTGTTAGGTCGACCTACCCACACTCCTAGGTCGACCTAAACTGAAGGGATTTACAGATGTCACTGTTAGGTCGACCTACCCACACTCCTAGGTCGACCTAAACTGAAGAAAAGTCACAAAAATGAATTTCAACTGACTTTAGGTCGACCTAAACCTTCAACAGGTCGACCTAACTGGAAACAACTGCATTTAGGTCGACCTAAACCTTCAACAGGTCAACCTAACTGACTTTAGGTCGACCTAAACCTTCAGCAGGTCAACCTAACAGATTTTAGGCCAACCTAACAGGTCAACCTAACTGGGACAACTTCAACTCTGCTTCTGTTAGGTCGACCTAAGCACTAAAGTAGGTCAACCTAATTGCTGAAAACTTCCCAAATTATGTGTTTTCTCTGCTCCAACATACCAGCAACTATATATATCATTCCATGTTAATTATTCAACAACACCAACGACTGAAAGATACACAAACGCTTCTCATCTTCGTTCTTCATCATCTCCAACACAATTACACATAATCATTCTTGCGTTGCGGGTTAGTGATGAGTTCGATAACGTCCATGGAACGGAATTGAAGATTCCTAGTGGGTGAAGGTTTGTGGGGTTTGTTGGTGAATAAAATCTGCGGGTTTTGTCCTCCACGACGGGTGGTTCTTGGGGGTTTTTATCAAGAGGCGTTCGTTGAGGATTCGGCTGAGTGTAACGATTGAGGAACGGGGAGTTCAAGGAATCAAGACACTGCAGAAGGGAATCAAAGTGAAGCTCTTGGATAACCTTGATCTTGTTCAAGATTAAGGGGGAAGAAGATTCAAAGGATCGACATAATTGGTTTATCGTTTATCGCTTTGTTATCTTCTTTGTATATACTACTTTCAACATTAATGAAAGATTACCCAATTTCAATTTGGAATTGGGGGCAGACGTAGTCGTAGCGAGGACGATCGACGAACTGCCTAAACAAATATCGTGTTCTTGTCGCTTTTACTTTTTCATTTACATTCTGTTCATAATTGGTATAATTGCTAAATTGATCAATGATTCAAGTGTTAAAATTGTGAATTAAAAGTTCTGCATAAACATCACAATTCACCACATCTTGAATTAGCATCAATTTGAATATTGTCACCAAGTGTTTGTCTATTTGCTTAATTCACCTTACTGCATTGTAAATCAAAGTTTGTCAATCTAGAAGTTAATTGATATTCAGTTGTGACACGTATTGACTCGATAGCATATCTCCTTATCCGGAATTTCGAATATCTTGTGGTTTTGTAACACATATAACCCTTTGCAATAGCGGTCCGGAATAGACGCAAGTCGATTCAGAACCGCTTTCGATATAGTCTGTAAAAATCCCGGAAAAACTGTGTTGGATCTATTCACCCCCCCTCTAGATCCTTAGGCCAGCGTCTAACAAGTGGTATCAGAGCTCTGGTTTATTCCGTGCTACGTGAAACACTTATTGGAAAGATGGCTTCCGGACCTAAAGGGGCTCATAATAGAGCTCCAGTTTTCAACGGCGAAAACTACGGCTATTGGAAGGATTGTATGTGTGTCCATATCAATGCAATTGATAGGAACATCTGGACAGCTATTGTCAATGGTCCATTCCAGATCACCATGACAAATGCAGCTGGTGCAGTTGTTCCAAAACCAGAAGATACTTGGAATGCTGAAGATGAAAAGAAATATGCATACGATTGGAAAGTGAGAAACATTCTAATCTCAGCTCTAGGAGTTGATGAATACTATCGCGTTTCCCATTGTAGATCAGCTAAAGCTATGTGGGACACATTGCAAGTTGCCCACGAGGGAACGGATGATGTCAAACTAGCTAGGATCAATACGCTAACTCAAGAGTTCGAACTTTTTCACATGGAAGATGGTGAAACCATCGAAAGTATGCAGAAAAGATTCGTTCACCTGAAAAATCGATTAAATTCTCTTGATAGACCTGTTTCCAATGCAGTTGCTACTAACAAAATCTTAAGGTGTTTGAACAGGGAATGGCAACCCAAAGTTACAGCAATTAAGGAAGCAAATGATCTCAACACTTTAGACATTACCACTCTTTTTGGTAAACTAGAGGAACATGAACAGCATCTTAAATGCCTTGACATGCATGAGAAAAGGACAAAGAAAGAAAAGAACATGGAGAAAGAGGTAGAGAAGAAGTCAATAGCTCTAAAAGCTTCGAGCTCCAAGACCTCAAAACGAGAGCCAAAGGATAGTGACACAAGTGATGACGAAGACTCCGATGATGAGGAAATGGGACTGTTTGTGCGAAGATACAACAAATATCTAAAGAAAAATGGAGCAAAACATTCCGACAAAGGCAAAAGATCGTATACTCCTTTATATAGTAAATACACTTTTGTACCAAAAGTATCAACTAGCAAAACTCCATATTCTCATCATATTACCTGTCATTATTGTTGCAAAAAGGAACATACCATTGAAAAATGCAAATTTAGGAGAATTTTAGTTCCTAAAGGAGTATTTCAATGGTTGCCTAAGTGCAACAAATTGTGTACTCACTACCAAGGACCCAATGAAAATTGGGGACCTCCCTCTTTAAATTAATCTTGCAGGAAAAGTGTCTTGACATTGCCGAAAGGTTGTGGTTCCTTGATAGCGGATGTTCAAGACACATGACTGGAGACCTATCTCTTTTCGTTGAGTTTCAAGCAAAGAAAAAGGGGTATGTCACCTATGGAGATAACAATCGGGGATCCATACTTGGTAAAGGAAGTGTAGGTAACCCTTCTACCACTACTATAACTGATGTGCTGCTAGTAGAAGGTCTTAAACATAATCTTTTAAGTATAAGTCAATTGTGTGACAAAGATTTTAAAGTAATGTTTACAAATTCTGGCTGCACAATAGAACATACTAAGAAAAGAGACATTATGTTTAAGGGCTTAAGAGTAAACAACATCTACATGCTAAAGCTGATGAGGGCATATTCCTTGGTTACTCACAATCTAGCAAAGCATATCTGATATATAATAAGAGATTACTTATAGTAGAAGAGTCAGTACACGTGTCTTTTGATGAATCTTATGCAAAATATGTCGAGAAAGGTCTTTCATTTAATGGTGCAGGTCCGTCCACTGAAGACATTGTCAAGGATAAGGAAGACGAGAATGAAAGTATTGTAAAGAAAGATGCTGAGAGAGAGAAAGATGAGTCTCACTATGAAAATGAAAGAGAAAGCATCTCAAACAATGAAGAACTTCCCAAGGCCTGGACAAATGTGAAAGACCATCCAATTGACAATATAATAGGAGACATCTCAAGGGGCGTTACAACAGGCTCAAAGATAAGTAACTTCTGTCATCATTTTGCTTTTGTTTCACAAGTTGATCCGAAAAACGCTAAGGATGCATTACTTGATGAGCATTGGCTAATGGCCATGCAAGAAGAATTAAACCAATTTAAACGGAATGATGTTTGGGACTTAGTCCCTCATCCGGGAGATCATCAAGTAATAGGCACTAGATGGGTTTTTTGTAACAAACTTGATGAAAACGGCGTTATTACTAGAAACAAAGCTAGATTAGTTGCCCAAGGTTATAATCAAGAGGAAGGTATTGATTATGAAGAGACATACGCTCCTGTAGCACGTCTCGAAGCTATTCGTCTCTTACTTGCTTATGCGTGTTCTAAAGACTTCAAACTATTCCAAATGGATGTTAAAAGTGCCTTTCTAAATGGCTATATAAATGAAGAAGTCTATGTTGCTCAGCCACCCGGCTTTGAGAATTACATGCATCCAAATCATGTTTATAAGCTGAAACGTGCTCTATACGGTCTTAAACAAGCCCCTCGGGCTTGGTACGAACGTTTGAGCAAATTTCTTCTTAGCCAAGGGTACTCTAGGGGTAAAGTTGATACTACTCTCTTTATTAAAAGAAATGATAAAGATGTACTCTTAGTCCAAGTTTATGTAGATGATATTATATTTGGGTCGACTAATGCAAAACTTGTCAAAGAATTTTCGAAGCTTATGCAGAGTGAATTTGAGATGAGTCTCATGGAGCTGCTCAAAAGATTTGGAATGAGTGAAGCGAAGGAGATTGACACACCTATGGCAACAAATACTAACCTAGACAAAGATGAGAAAGATATCAATCTTGTCCAAAGAAATCTCACTTAAAAGTTGTCAAAAGAATTCTGCGACATCTACGTGGAACTCCTACATATGGCCTATGGTATCCGAAGGGAAATGAGTGTCATTTGGTAGGATTCTCCGACTCAGATTTTGCTGGCTGCAAATCCGATAGAAAGAGCACCAGTGGAACATGTCATCTATTCTCAAATTCATTGATAAGTTGGCATAGCAAGAAACAAGTATCGGTTGCATTATCTACTGCTGAGGCAGAATATGTAGCTGCCGGAAGCTGCTGTGCGCAGATATTATGGCTCAAGCAACAACTTCTTGACTTTGGTATTAAGCTTGATCGTATACCTATCATGTGCGACAACACAAGTGCCATAAACTTGAAGAGCAAGAAGCAACTAGCTGACATCTTCACCAAACCTCTTGCAACGGAGCAGTCCTTCAACATTCATAGGGAATTAGGGATATTAGATATCTCTAATTTTGAGCTAAATGCGTTTGTTTTCTTAATTTTATTCCTTTACTTTATATATATATATTGATTATGCTCAAGCTAACATCTCTTTCAGTATGAAGGTAGTTCATCATCAAATCAAGCATCATTCCACATTGACTAGAGGAATATACTTCATTATACGAAATGATGACGAGATACCTACAATTGAGAAAGTGGTAACATGTTTGTTGTTCACTTCCAAAAATATCATTGATACTATAATATGCTATCAATTAACATGTTTATAGTGACTTCTTATATGCTTCTCCACCTATCTCATTTACATGTATATGTTGTTCATCATTACTCATAACATATCATGTTTGGACATAAGCATACATCTAACATGTTTGGGCAAACGTTAGCGAGTATTGCATTAGTTCATTTCATTGCATTGCATCTCATTTCTGTCATGTTATTATGTCTTTTATTACTTGAACTTAAGCTTGGTTTGTACCTTTAAATATGTTTGGATATTATGCTCTATTTCTTTACTATTGTGTTATGTAAGACATTATTTTGTTTAGATTATTTTGTTATTCTCTTCTACTATTCTCCTGGTTTCTTTCTTTTTGATGTTGACAAAGGGGGAGATGAGTTGAGAGTACGGGGGAGCTTAGTACGGGGGAGCTTAGTACGGGGGAGCTTACGCATACAAGACCGGGGGAGCTTTCGTCATTTAATCAAATGTTTGCCATCATCAAAAAGGGGGAGTTTGTAAGAACAAGCATACACTCACAAATGAGTTTTTGATTCATGGCAAACATCACAAGCAACCAAATACAAAAGCATAAATGAATGACTCAAGACAATGGAAGATTATGAAGCTCAAATCACTCAGAAAATGGTATTGCATCTGTTAGGTCGACCAAGCAAAGCCCTAGGTCGACTCAAAACTAGAGCAAACTCAGCAAAACTGACAAGGTCACTGTTAGGTCGACCTACCCACACTCCTAGGTCGACCTAAACTGAAGGGATTTACAGATGTCACTGTTAGGTCGACCTACCCACACTCCTAGGTCGACCTAAACTGAAGAAAAGTCACAAAAATGAATTTCAACTGACTTTAGGTCGACCTAAACCTTCAACAGGTCGACCTAACTGGAAACAACTGCATTTAGGTCGACCTAAACCTTCAACAGGTCAACCTAAC
Organism: Vicia villosa; assembly: GCF_029867415.1. Classification (NCBI taxonomy): domain Eukaryota; kingdom Viridiplantae; phylum Streptophyta; class Magnoliopsida; order Fabales; family Fabaceae; genus Vicia; species Vicia villosa. The sequence goes on along the minus strand of NC_081184.1, from coordinate 8,857,993 downwards.
TGACTTTAGGTCGACCTAAACCTTCAGCAGGTCAACCTAACAGATTTTAGGCCAACCTAACAGGTCAACCTAACTGGGACAACTTCAACTCTGCTTCTGTTAGGTCGACCTAAGCACTAAAGTAGGTCAACCTAATTGCTGAAAACTTCCCAAATTATGTGTTTTCTCTGCTCCAACATACCAGCAACTATATATATCATTCCATGTTAATTATTCAACAACACCAACGACTGAAAGATACACAAACGCTTCTCATCTTCGTTCTTCATCATCTCCAACACAATTACACATAATCATTCTTGCGTTGCGGGTTAGTGATGAGTTCGATAACGTCCATGGAACGGAATTGAAGATTCCTAGTGGGTGAAGGTTTGTGGGGTTTGTTGGTGAATAAAATCTGCGGGTTTTGTCCTCCACGACGGGTGGTTCTTGGGGGTTTTTATCAAGAGGCGTTCGTTGAGGATTCGGCTGAGTGTAACGATTGAGGAACGGGGAGTTCAAGGAATCAAGACACTGCAGAAGGGAATCAAAGTGAAGCTCTTGGATAACCTTGATCTTGTTCAAGATTAAGGGGGAAGAAGATTCAAAGGATCGACATAATTGGTTTATCGTTTATCGCTTTGTTATCTTCTTTGTATATACTACTTTCAACATTAATGAAAGATTACCCAATTTCAATTTGGAATTGGGGGCAGACGTAGTCGTAGCGAGGACGATCGACGAACTGCCTAAACAAATATCGTGTTCTTGTCGCTTTTACTTTTTCATTTACATTCTGTTCATAATTGGTATAATTGCTAAATTGATCAATGATTCAAGTGTTAAAATTGTGAATTAAAAGTTCTGCATAAACATCACAATTCACCACATCTTGAATTAGCATCAATTTGAATATTGTCACCAAGTGTTTGTCTATTTGCTTAATTCACCTTACTGCATTGTAAATCAAAGTTTGTCAATCTAGAAGTTAATTGATATTCAGTTGTGACACGTATTGACTCGATAGCATATCTCCTTATCCGGAATTTCGAATATCTTGTGGTTTTGTAACACATATAACCCTTTGCAATAGCGGTCCGGAATAGACGCAAGTCGATTCAGAACCGCTTTCGATATAGTCTGTAAAAATCCCGGAAAAACTGTGTTGGATCTATTCACCCCCCTCTAGATCCTTAGGCCAGCGTCTAACAAGTGGTATCAGAGCTCTGGTTTATTCCGTGCTACGTGAAACACTTATTGGAAAGATGGCTTCCGGACCTAAAGGGGCTCATAATAGAGCTCCAGTTTTCAACGGCGAAAACTACGGCTATTGGAAGGATTGTATGTGTGTCCATATCAATGCAATTGATAGGAACATCTGGACAGCTATTGTCAATGGTCCATTCCAGATCACCATGACAAATGCAGCTGGTGCAGTTGTTCCAAAACCAGAAGATACTTGGAATGCTGAAGATGAAAAGAAATATGCATACGATTGGAAAGTGAGAAACATTCTAATCTCAGCTCTAGGAGTTGATGAATACTATCGCGTTTCCCATTGTAGATCAGCTAAAGCTATGTGGGACACATTGCAAGTTGCCCACGAGGGAACGGATGATGTCAAACTAGCTAGGATCAATACGCTAACTCAAGAGTTCGAACTTTTTCACATGGAAGATGGTGAAACCATCGAAAGTATGCAGAAAAGATTCGTTCACCTGAAAAATCGATTAAATTCTCTTGATAGACCTGTTTCCAATGCAGTTGCTACTAACAAAATCTTAAGGTGTTTGAACAGGGAATGGCAACCCAAAGTTACAGCAATTAAGGAAGCAAATGATCTCAACACTTTAGACATTACCACTCTTTTTGGTAAACTAGAGGAACATGAACAGCATCTTAAATGCCTTGACATGCATGAGAAAAGGACAAAGAAAGAAAAGAACATGGAGAAAGAGGTAGAGAAGAAGTCAATAGCTCTAAAAGCTTCGAGCTCCAAGACCTCAAAACGAGAGCCAAAGGATAGTGACACAAGTGATGACGAAGACTCCGATGATGAGGAAATGGGACTGTTTGTGCGAAGATACAACAAATATCTAAAGAAAAATGGAGCAAAACATTCCGACAAAGGCAAAAGATCGTATACTCCTTTATATAGTAAATACACTTTTGTACCAAAAGTATCAACTAGCAAAACTCCATATTCTCATCATATTACCTGTCATTATTGTTGCAAAAAGGAACATACCATTGAAAAATGCAAATTTAGGAGAATTTTAGTTCCTAAAGGAGTATTTCAATGGTTGCCTAAGTGCAACAAATTGTGTACTCACTACCAAGGACCCAATGAAAATTGGGGACCTCCCTCTTTAAATTAATCTTGCAGGAAAAGTGTCTTGACATTGCCGAAAGGTTGTGGTTCCTTGATAGCGGATGTTCAAGACACATGACTGGAGACCTATCTCTTTTCGTTGAGTTTCAAGCAAAGAAAAAGGGGTATGTCACCTATGGAGATAACAATCGGGGATCCATACTTGGTAAAGGAAGTGTAGGTAACCCTTCTACCACTACTATAACTGATGTGCTGCTAGTAGAAGGTCTTAAACATAATCTTTTAAGTATAAGTCAATTGTGTGACAAAGATTTTAAAGTAATGTTTACAAATTCTGGCTGCACAATAGAACATACTAAGAAAAGAGACATTATGTTTAAGGGCTTAAGAGTAAACAACATCTACATGCTAAAGCTGATGAGGGCATATTCCTTGGTTACTCACAATCTAGCAAAGCATATCTGATATATAATAAGAGATTACTTATAGTAGAAGAGTCAGTACACGTGTCTTTTGATGAATCTTATGCAAAATATGTCGAGAAAGGTCTTTCATTTAATGGTGCAGGTCCGTCCACTGAAGACATTGTCAAGGATAAGGAAGACGAGAATGAAAGTATTGTAAAGAAAGATGCTGAGAGAGAGAAAGATGAGTCTCACTATGAAAATGAAAGAGAAAGCATCTCAAACAATGAAGAACTTCCCAAGGCCTGGACAAATGTGAAAGACCATCCAATTGACAATATAATAGGAGACATCTCAAGGGGCGTTACAACAGGCTCAAAGATAAGTAACTTCTGTCATCATTTTGCTTTTGTTTCACAAGTTGAGCCGAAAAACGCTAAGGATGCATTACTTGATGAGCATTGGCTAATGGCCATGCAAGAAGAATTAAACCAATTTAAACGGAATGATGTTTGGGACTTAGTCCCTCATCCGGGAGATCATCAAGTAATAGGCACTAGATGGGTTTTTTGTAACAAACTTGATGAAAACGGCGTTATTACTAGAAACAAAGCTAGATTAGTTGCCCAAGGTTATAATCAAGAGGAAGGTATTGATTATGAAGAGACATACGCTCCTGTAGCACGTCTCGAAGCTATTCGTCTCTTACTTGCTTATGCGTGTTCTAAAGACTTCAAACTATTCCAAATGGATGTTAAAAGTGCCTTTCTAAATGGCTATATAAATGAAGAAGTCTATGTTGCTCAGCCACCCGGCTTTGAGAATTACATGCATCCAAATCATGTTTATAAGCTGAAACGTGCTCTATACGGTCTTAAACAAGCCCCTCGGGCTTGGTACGAACGTTTGAGCAAATTTCTTCTTAGCCAAGGGTACTCTAGGGGTAAAGTTGATACTACTCTCTTTATTAAAAGAAATGATAAAGATGTACTCTTAGTCCAAGTTTATGTAGATGATATTATATTTGGGTCGACTAATGCAAAACTTGTCAAAGAATTTTCGAAGCTTATGCAGAGTGAATTTGAGATGAGTCTCATGGAGCTGCTCAAAAGATTTGGAATGAGTGAAGCGAAGGAGATTGACACACCTATGGCAACAAATACTAACCTAGACAAAGATGAGAAAGATATCAATCTTGTCCAAAGAAATCTCACTTAAAAGTTGTCAAAAGAATTCTGCGACATCTACGTGGAACTCCTACATATGGCCTATGGTATCCGAAGGGAAATGAGTGTCATTTGGTAGGATTCTCCGACTCAGATTTTGCTGGCTGCAAATCCGATAGAAAGAGAACCAGTGGAACATGTCATCTATTCTCAAATTCATTGATAAGTTGGCATAGCAAGAAACAAGTATCGGTTGCATTATCTACTGCTGAGGCAGAATATGTAGCTGCCGGAAGCTGCTGTGCGCAGATATTATGGCTCAAGCAACAACTTCTTGACTTTGGTATTAAGCTTGATCGTATACCTATCATGTGCGACAACACAAGTGCCATAAACTTGAAGAGCAAGAAGCAACTAGCTGACATCTTCACCAAACCTCTTGCAACGGAGCAGTCCTTCAACATTCATAGGGAATTAGGGATATTAGATATCTCTAATTTTGAGCTAAATGCGTTTGTTTTCTTAATTTTATTCCTTTACTTTATATATATATTGATTATGCTCAAGCTAACATCTCTTTCAGTATGAAGGTAGTTCATCATCAAATCAAGCATCATTCCACATTGACTAGAGGAATATACTTCATTATACGAAATGATGACGAGATACCTACAATTGAGAAAGTGGTAACATGTTTGTTGTTCACTTCCAAAAATATCATTGATACTATAATATGCTATCAATTAACATGTTTATAGTGACTTCTTATATGCTTCTCCACCTATCTCATTTACATGTATATGTTGTTCATCATTACTCATAACATATCATGTTTGGACATAAGCATACATCTAACATGTTTGGGCAAACGTTAGCGAGTATTGCATTAGTTCATTTCATTGCATTGCATCTCATTTCTGTCATGTTATTATGTCTTTTATTACTTGAACTTAAGCTTGGTTTGTACCTTTAAATATGTTTGGATATTATGCTCTATTTCTTTACTATTGTGTTATGTAAGACATTGTTTTGTTTAGATTATTTTGTTATTCTCTTCTACTATTCTCCTGGTTTCTTTCTTTTTGATGTTGACAAAGGGGGAGATGAGTTGAGAGTACGGGGGAGCTTAGTACGGGGGAGCTTAGTACGGGGGAGCTTACGCATACAAGACCGGGGGAGCTTTCGTCATTTAATCAAATGTTTGCCATCATCAAAAAGGGGGAGTTTGTAAGAACAAGCATACACTCACAAATGAGTTTTTGATTCATGGCAAACATCACAAGCAACCAAATACAAAAGCATAAATGAATGACTCAAGACAATGGAAGATTATGAAGCTCAAATCACTCAGAAAATGGTATTGCATCTGTTAGGTCGACCAAGCAAAGCCCTAGGTCGACTCAAAACTAGAGCAAACTCAGCAAAACTGACAAGGTCACTGTTAGGTCGACCTACCCACACTCCTAGGTCGACCTAAACTGAAGGGATTTACAGATGTCACTGTTAGGTCGACCTACCCACACTCCTAGGTCGACCTAAACTGAAGAAAAGTCACAAAAATGCATTTCAACTGACTTTAGGTCGACCTAAACCTTCAACAGGTCGACCTAACTGGAAACAACTGCATTTAGGTCGACCTAAACCTTCAACAGGTCAACCTAACTGACTTTAGGTCGACCTAAACCTTCAGCAGGTCAACCTAACAGATTTTAGGCCAACCTAACAGATCAACCTAACTGGGACAACTTCAACTCTGCTTCTGTTAGGTCGACCTAAGCACTAAAGTAGGTCAACCTAATTGCTGAAAACTTCCCAAATTATATGTTTTCTCTGCTCCAACATACCAGCAACTATATATATCATTCCATGTTAATTATTCAACAACACCAACGACTGAAAGATACACAAACGCTTCTCATCTTCGTTCTTCATCATCTCCAACACAATTACACATAATCATTCTTGCGTTGCGGGTTAGTGATGAGTTCGATAACGTCCATGGAACGGAATTGAAGATTCCTAGTGGGTGAAGGTTTGTGGGGTTTGTTGGTGAATAAAATCTGCGGGTTTTGTCCTCCACGACGGGTGGTTCTTGGGGGTTTTTATCAAGAGGCGTTCGTTGAGGATTCGGCTGAGTGTAACGATTGAGGAACGGAGAGTTCAAGGAATCAAGACACTGCAGAAGGGAATCAAAGTGAAGCTCTTGGATAACCTTGATCTTGTTCAAGATTAAGGGGGAAGAAGATTCAAAGGATCGACATAATTGGTTTATCGTTTATCGCTTTGTTATCTTCTTTGTATATACTACTTTCAACATTAATGAAAGATTACCCAATTTCAATTTGGAATTGGGGGCAGACGTAGTCGTAGCGAGGACGATCGACGAACTGCCTAAACAAATATCGTGTTCTTGTCGCTTTTACTTTTTCATTTACATTCTGTTCATAATTGGTATAATTGCTAAATTGATCAATGATTCAAGTGTTAAAATTGTGAATTAAAAGTTCTGCATAAACATCACAATTCACCACATCTTGAATTAGCATCAATTTGAATATTGTCACCAAGTGTTTGTCTATTTGCTTAATTCACCTTACTGCATTGTAAATCAAAGTTTGTCAATCTAGAAGTTAATTGATATTCAGTTGTGACACGTATTGACTCGATAGCATATCTCCTTATCCGGAATTTCGAATATCTTGTGGTTTTGTAACACATATAACCCTTTGCAATAGCGGTCCGGAATAGACGCAAGTCGATTCAGAACCGCTTTCGCTATAGTCTGTAAAAATCCCGGAAAAACTGTGTTGGATCTATTCACCCCCCCTCTAGATCCTTAGGCCAGCGTCTAACATATATAAGTTGGTCAAATCTCACATGATACACGGACCTTGCGGAAATGCTTTTCGTAATTCTACGTGTATGAAGGAAGGAAAATGTTCTAAATACTTCCTTAAAGAATTCAGACGTGATACGATCGTTGATCAAGATGGATATCCAGTTTATAGACGAAGGGACAACGGACACACAGTTTCTAAGAATGGAATTGAGATTGATAACAGATTTGTTGTTCCTTACAATTAAAAGTTATTGTTGAAGTACAGAGCTCATATTAATATGGAATGGTGCAATCAAAGCACATCCGTCAAATATTTGTTTAAATACATCAACAAAGGATACGACAGAATAACTGCTGCAATTGTCATGAATGAAGATAGATCTGTTTCGCAACATGAAGCCGTTGATGAAATAAAGCAGAATATTGATTGTAGGTACGTTTCTCCAAGTGAAGCTGCTTGGAGAATTTATGGTTTTTCCATTCATGGAAGAAAGCCAGCTGTAGAAAGACTTCACTTTCATGGTGAGGGGCAAAATTCTGTTTTTTATACTGATGTCAGTCCTATTACCAAAGTCCTTGATAAACCGAGCGTTACTGAGTCGATGTTTACTTCTTGGTTTGAAGCAAACAAGAAATACGACGAAGCGCGCCAACTAACGTATAGCAATTTTGTTTCAAAGTTTGTATACGTTAAGAAAAAGAGAGAGTGGAAACCCAGACAAAAGGGATACACAATTGGAAGACTAATTTGGGTTCCTCCAACTACTGGGGAGTTGTACTATCTAAGGATGATGCTAACACATGTCAAAGGACCGAAAAGCTATGATGAAATCAAGACAGTAAACAATGTTAAGTACGATACTTTCCGTGATGCATGTTTTGCTATGGGATTTATTGGGGATGATCGAGAATTCATATCTGCAATAACAGAAGCATTTCATTGGGGTTCTGGACATTATTTGAGATTACTTTGTGTTCACATGTTATTGTCAAGTAGCATTAATAGGCCTAAGCATGTATGAAGTATTACTCAACATTTGTTATCTGATGGAATTCTGTATTCTCAGCAAAGGATTGCAAACAACAGAGGTATATTTTCAATTGTGATCAGAATAATTAATTACAGCTAATTTGAAGATATTTTCCAATATTTACCAACTATTTCTTTATTCTTTTTATTAACAGGTCTGCAACTAACAAATCAAGAAATTCTCAATCTGACGTTGATTGAAATTGAAAAACTTCTTCGACGAAGTAGAAAGAGTTTAAGTGATTTTCCTGGAATGCCAAAACCACATGGTTACATAATTGAGGAGCTTGGAAATAATTTAATTTACGAAGAGAGAAACTACGATCCTGCTGGACAACTTCAACAGTTTAATACGCTGTATAATAACCTCACAGGTGTAAATAGTAGTTAACATCAATTAGGCAGGAGAATTTCATATTACTTAGAAACTTATATTTCTAATATGAAGCATCTAAATTATATGTTGATTTTATTTCAGATGAACAAAGAGATGTATTCAAACAAATCTTGACGGCTGTTGATACCCAGAACGGAGGCGTATTCTTTTTGTATGGATACGGCGGTACAGGCAAAACATACATGTGGAGAACATTAGCTTCCTACATAAGATCAAGAAGACAAATATGCTTGACAGTTGCCTCTTCAGGTATTGCATCCCTTTTGCTCCCCGATGGTCGAACGACACATTCTAAATTTAAAATTCCGATTCCCACACTTGAATCTTCGACATGCGACATTAACAAGGGTAGTGACAGGGGTGACATGCTAAAACTATCAAAATTGATTATTTGGGATGAAGCTCCCATGTGTCACAAATTTTGTTTTGAAGCTTTGGATAAAACACTCAGAGATATCATGGGTGGAACCAGGTCATCTGATAAAATATTTGGTGGGAAGGTAATTGTGTTTGGTGGGGATTTCAGACAGATTCTACCGGTTATTCCAAGAGGCAGCCGTTCAGATATAATTCATGCAACTATCAATTCATCATACATTTGGGATCATTGTAAGGTTTTGAAACTTACAAAAAACATGAGGCTTCAGCAATCTGGGACGACCACATCAGCATCCGAGTTAGAACGGTTTTCAAATTGGATATTAAAAGTTGGAGATGGAAAACTAGCAGAACCTAATGATGGCTATGCTGATATTGATATCCCAGCAGATATTTTGATATCTAATTTTGATGATCCCCTTCGAGCCATATTCGAAAACACTTATCCAAATTTTGAAGCTAAATTCAATAATGTAGCTTTTCTGCAGTCAAGGGCAATATTGGCTGGAACAATTGAGACAGTAGATGAAATAAATCACTATGTATTAGACAATCTTCCAGGTAATATTAAATTTTTTGTGAACATTTATCCGACTATTTTTCACTTCCATCTTTAACAGATCATAATATAAAGTCACTCCATTTTCAAGGGATGAAAAGGAATACCTAAGCTCTGATTCAGTCGACACGCATGATGGTGATGGCAATGAATGTTTTGATGTTTTAACTCCTGAGTTTCTGAATGGATTGAGAACGTCGGGACTTCCTAATCATAGGATCAGATTGAAAGTAAATACTCCAATCATGCTGCTCAGGAATATTGATCAAGCAGAAGGCTTATGCAATGGAACACGTCTAATCGTTACAAGATTGGCTGATCATGTTATCGAAGCTAAAATCATTTCAGGCAAGAACATCGGTGGTATCATTTATATTGAACGAATGGACATTACTCCAACGCAGACGCCATGGCCATTCAGGATGACACGAAGACAGTTTCCTATAACGGTCTGTTATGCTATGACTATTAATAAATCTCAAGGTCAGTCTTTGGATCATGTTGGCATATATTTGCCGAGGAGCGTATTCAGCCATGGCCAGTTATATGTTGCAGTTTCAAGAGTAAAGAGCAGAAAAGGCCTTAAAATCTTGATCCATGATAAGGAGAAACTTCCATTGACCACCACAACAAATGTTGTCTTCAAAGAAGTGTTTGAAAATGTGTAGTCTATATGTTTTTGCAATATTTATGGACCTGTTGTTATTGGTATATATTTTGTGCTCAGTTGCCTAAAATTAGGTTACAACTTAAACAACTTATTAACTGTCATGAATGAAAGATTTGATATCACCTTTGCATACTGATAATTTATTTTCATCTGTATAACTGGATTGAAGAATGACGATGAATGATAGCTGCCATAATATCAATGATTACAGAACTTCATCAATTAAAAGATTAGCAAAGGCAAATATTCATGTTGATAACCATTATTTAAATCCATTACACAGCCATCTGTGATTACAATCTAAGTACCATCAACAACAAATTTAAAGCTACAAGTAACATCTTTACATCCTAATCAGCTACTTTTTTCCCCAAGTACACAAACATCAGATCTGAAAATGGAATCATGGAGAATTCTATGAAATCTCCAACTTGAAGATTTTTTAACTTTGCAAAATCGTACCATCCAACTCCAATATGTTTCTCATACTCATTCCTGCCAGCCCTAAGAATACGACAGTGATATCCCTTTCCATCAATAAGATCTACCATCCTTATTGCATTTTGGTCTTTACGAAAACATGTCCTTGATATTTCCATTGGAATATTCTGCATTATAACTTTCTACTTATTAACCCACGATATATATAGATCTATATACGGCAGTGGATTTAACTGGGTTTTGAACTTACCAGAGCATTTTGGCCTCGCATATTCGCTTCTGTGACATTAGATTTCCACTTTACCTCCCCGGTGTGATTAGCCATGCATTCAGCTTCAGTAAGAAACCCATCTTTTATGAGTGTTTCAAACATCTTTTCCTGCTCTTCCTCAAACTCTTTGTTAATGTTACGCGCCCATTCAAGACTGTCTCTCTCAGGATCACTGAAACATATATTTTAAAGAATAACACTGCTATTAAGCAAAGAGATGAGAAAACAGGGGAATCCATTTATTTTATTACAACATGCATGCAAAGTATACTCCCCTGCTTGATGGAGAAGGGACAAATGGAACTCCCCACTTCACCATATCAGAATTAAATTTTATAAGACAATATTCTGATGCACTATGACAATAATTTCTATATATATATAGATAGTGATACCCCTTATAATTGGGCCAGACAACACTGATGGGCCTACATATTTTATATGTACAAATATCCAGGATGTTAGGTAAACGAGTTTTAACAACAAAAAGTAATTATATTAATTTTTTTAGTAGTTCATAGATGTTACAAATCAGACCTTTAAATATCCATGATACTATATTTCCTTCCATACATTTAATAAATATGTTTGGCTACTTAAATTGAAGTTGCTATATATCTAAGTTGATTGTATAATATGTATTCTTTATAAACTGTAATTTGGTTTTAACATGGTAAATTGTTTATCAAACAAAATTTCTTAAAAAAACATTTCATATTAACTTTATAACTATTATATTTAGTTAACTTTTATAATGCATGTAAATAAACTATTCTAGCACACATGAGCCAATCATGATGGCCAATGTAAAGGAGCAACTATGAAGTATGTAGAACATTAAGATTTGCAAAACATATAACCATTCAAAATTTCCCAGGCCAGGAAAGTAGTCTTGATAAAGTCATTCAACATTAAAGCAAAAGTACCAACCCATAGGTTCATCAAACAACATTGTTCAGATAAGTTATAAAAGTCACCACCAAATACACAAAATTCAAAGGTTTTGGTCTTTGAAACTAATTCAACAACAGAAAAAAAAAGCAAGTTTCTTCCACCACCATTCAACAGCCCCATCATTTCTTCTTCATTGTAACATAAATGAAAGTGCCATGTCTCGCCAACTGACAAGTCAGTGTGTCGCCTTTCTTGAACCCCTTGGTCTTCACATAGGCGTACCATCCTTTAGTCATGTATTTCTCAGACGGACTCGGAGCCCCGTTGCGGTATGTCGTCATCACAGTACACTTGAATTGTTGATACAAATCACAATCTCTAATAGTTACCTCCTTCTGATTACTTGCCAAGCAGTCTATTGCTATCTGCTTAGGGAAATGCTGCAACAACACAAATATTCATTGAATAAACACTTGAGATCTGCAAAGTATTAAAATATGAGGTAGATTTTCAGTATGCTTACCTGGACATTATCCTTTTTTACTCTTGAATTCTTTATAGCAATATCCCAGCAGTATGTTGGCTTTCCTCCCCACATTCTTATCCTAACATTTGAAAGATTTTTCCCCTTCTTTGCAAGTTTCATTGTGCTCTTCTCACTCCCATCTGTAACAGCTCTTTTGTTGGCAGTCCTTCCCAGATTTTTGCTATTAGTCCTCTTCTCAACTTCAGTTGCTTTCTTCCCAACTGTTTTATCAACAACAGTTTTGGACTTCTCAGTTTTTTTGTTAGTCTGTACATTATCGTTCGCAGAGACAAGGGGGACATCATCTTCTTCAAGCTTAACACTACTCATAGGAACAACAGTATTGTTGACATTTGGAACAACTGCAGGGGCATTCTTGCAAGTTTCTGCAAATCTAACAGATTTCTTAGAATTTGCTTTACCCTTTCTAACCGACTTGACAGATGATTGTTTTACTGAACCATCTTCAACCTCATCTACGAGTTTTTGAATTTCGTTCATTGCTGCCTCCTCACTGAAAGAACAATTATAGTTGCATGAGGACATTATGAATGCCAAATACGGAATAATAACGCAAGTATACCATAGACAACGAATATTTGAAAGATTAACAACTTTAAAATATATATAAGACCATACTATTGGCCCAGAATAAAACACTTATACTTTATAGATTAACACAATCAGGCAAATAAACATTCAATACAAGTTGATCCCCCACAATGTTACGAAGACCTGATCTGGGAAATATTAAACAATAAACTCCATTCACATCATTTTCTATTAATTAAACAAATCTATTTTAGCATGCATCAGAAATCAAAAAAACCCTAAAACCTAACTAGATCGCACATGAACTTTATGCCAAAACAAATAAATTAAATAGGAATTCATGTATCTAACCTGATGACTTCTTCTTCCTCATCTGATAACCACCCATACGTTGGCTTTCTTCCAAGCCTCATCGTCGTCTGTTGCTATCTCCAGAAGTGATGTCAGTTTTTTCCTAAAGACCGGAATGAGAACGAGAGAAATTGTGTAATGTAAGCAGTCCAAAATATATTGTAACTCAACTTTGCACGCTTCCTTTTCCTTTTCCCTAGACTTATTCAGTAAATGACCCCTATCTCAATCAATCATGACTGTTACCTATGACCCACCGTGTAACCAAAGCATTTACTAAACCATTTGGAAACAACACTTTGTAGTCTAACGAAAAAAAAGGCATTTAAGTTATCTCTATCTGTTAACTTCAAACATACATGCATACACTTTTTTTAAGCTTTACCAATTCCATGCAGTACACGATTTTTTTATTTAGATTTCCTTTGTTTGTTTTTATTACTTACTCTTTTCTAATTTTTCCCGCGTTTTAAAATACAAACATTATATATTTTTTATTTATATTCTAACTTTTAATTAAAATCCACTTTTTAGGAACAATAAATATTTTTTATCAATCCTTCTTTATTTCAAATATTACTTTTTTTCATCACATTTAATAAATCAAACATATGTTATCATAATTTAAAATTTATGCAAATATTAGTTGATAAATACTCCATATATAATTATTGTCAAGATGTTTTTTCCCACTCACCTATTAATTATAAATCAATTACTCAATAGAATATGAAAATAATATTTTATAATATTATTTAGCTTATTCATCCCACTAATTTTAATATCCTATGGAAATAAATTTAAACAACCTATTATTATTATTTTTCAACACTTTGTAATATATTTCAAAAACAATAGGAATTTATATATCTTTTCGTATACATACTTAACTCAGTTATAATTCATGTTACAATATTTCTTACACATATTGACATCCTTATGTGCATTTATCAACATATATATTATTCATAATTTAAAATTTATGCAAATATTAGTTGATAAATACTCCATATATAATTCTTTTAAAATTATTAAATACACTTTAGAATATCTTTTACTAACAAAAGTTGTCAAGTTGTTTTTTTCCCACTCACCTAATAAATAAAAATCAATTACTCAATATAATATGAAATTTATAGTTTATAATATTACTTTGCTTATTGATCCCACTAATTTTAATATTCTACGAAAATAGATTTAAACAAGCTGTTATTATTATTTTTCAACACTTACTAATATGTTTCAAAAACATTGGGAATTTATATATCTTTTTGTATACATACTTAACTGAACTATAATTCATGTTTCAAGATTTCTTACACATATTGATATGCTTATGTGCATATTTCAACATATATATATATATATATATATATATATATATATATATATATATATATATATATATTCCCCATTCTCCTATTAACTTGAAGTTTATGTTGAAAAATCAGTAAAATATTAAACATAACCAAATTATACTAACAGGAGTACATAACACTAAATTTAAACCATGCTCATCCATTTGATTTTCACACATTGTTGCAAAGCATACCAGTATTATATTGCAATTATAAAGTAGCCATGAAAACATTAACTGTTTCAATCCAAAGAGAAACTATGAATAACAAACATAAAAAGTCTGAAACATAACATTAAACCACATACAACTAAAACAAAAAAAAAACCCAGCAACATCATTCAAAACAATCTACTGTTCTTCCAAAACTTTGCACTCCTTCATTCACCATAGCCATCAATACCCCAACAATACATCTTCTTTAAACCTGCAATACAACAGAATCATAATTTCAACTAATTTCCAGAAACATACAGAATAATAAACAAAGAATTTAACATGTAAAAGATATTACTAACCATTCTTTTCAGCTTCTTCACCAACTCTGTCCATATCATCCATTCACTGTCATTCAAACAACAAACACAGACTTAATGCTTAAATTTTAATTAAATTCATATAACCTAATATCATGCCTTTTCGAAAATCGGATAATAAGATTCTTATACCTTTCATTTTAAAAGACAATCTTCCCAATATACACTGAATTGGATATTTCTATCATTCTGGGGTTTATCTCCAGTCCAACACTTCCCAGAACATGAGTTACAAATTCGACGTCTTCAAGTACAGCAAACCTCAAACCAGCCCTCAATTCCTGATGCTTTCCCGACCACCTGATTCCAAGCATCTCATTCTGCCACACCCCTGCTATGTTCTGAATCTTACTTCCCCTTTCCCAGGCGCATGCAACACCCTCCACCACATGCAAAGCCCACTCAGTGCACAACTTGGTAATCCGTTCTTTCTTCATCTTCAACCTCATCCGCAGCATCTTCGATCTTTGCTTCATCCTCCGTTTAATCGCCAATCGTTGGAGAGGGTCTTGAACCACAACAAATTTCATAGATCTACATAATCAGAAACAATCATGAACAAAAGTTTCATTTCATAGAAAACAAACGAAAAAAAGAGATTGGATTACAGAAAAAAATGATCAACGACCTGCAAGCTTTTGCAACTTGGGAGAAGCTACCCATTTTTCTTCCCACTTACGGATTAGGTTTCAGGATTTGGTACTTGAAGTGTTGAAAACTACTGTGTCGTTACTACTATATATACTCAAAGTCCCATTACCTGTTGGACTTCCTTTTAGTAGGTAAACGTGCACAAGTTTTTGGAAACTGTTGAAATGCCTTTTTCTGTACATGCAGAACTAAATATAATCATCTCTTTTTAATAGTAATAATTAATTTCACACCATAATATATAACTCAAAATTTTTTATTGGGTGGGAAAAAATATATTGATTTATATTTATTATATAATGTAATACAAATATTTAATTATTTGATTTCATAGATTATTAAACATGTTAGTCTACCTAACATGACTTTATATTTATAGCAAAAAACAATTTAAAAATACTAATTAAATTTATATTGATTTGATAATTATCATTGAAGAAATTGTTTATCTTAATTAATATATTATTTTATATAATTCTTTAACCATAAATATATGATTTTTATTCTTTATTTATACCGACTTTACGTGACCCGCTATTTCACAATAGTACATAATTACTACAGTATCTACATATTTATTTATTTGATTGTTTTTTTAAAGAACTTTATTTTTTTATAGTTAAATTTGTAATCAACAATAATAATTAATTATTTCTAATATTATTTGAATTTTTATCCAACATTAATATCATCATTGAAAACAAATACAAATTGATACATTAAATTAATATGGATATGCTAATCATTATTGAAGAATTTTTTTGCTTAATTATTATATATTTTAATAAAATTCTTTAACCATAACCATATTAAATGTATTTAATATTTATACCGACTTTACGTGACCCGTGCGGGCGCACGGGTCCTTTACTAGTAAAAATAAAAATGAAATCAATCACTATTTCAAAATGACGTGGCTCAATAAATTCATCGAAGAATCCAAAAATGAATAGTATAGATGCTCGACTACCAACCTTTTACATGTATACCCTCTAATGACGCAACTTGTGAGACTGATACGATAACACGTGACAAATATGTAGAGAAGGTAAACTCTTAAAACCCTAGCTCAGCCAGATCTGAAAATCAAACAATTATATTTTCCTTCCACCAAATCTCAAATCATCCATGTCTTCGGAGGCAAACGGGGGAGTTTGGTAAAGCTTTTCAAAGTCTTTTGAACAGATTTTCGGCGTCGGAGGAGTTGTGTATGGAACAAGGATGGAGAACGGCTCTTCATGAGGCTGCTGGCCTTTCAGGGTTTGTTGTACTAAATTCCAGCTTATTGTTGCTTTTTATTTTAATGCTCTTCATGAGGCACCAACATTTTGTCTTAAAGCGTGTCCGGTGTTTGACACAAACATTACACTTACACATGTGATTACATTCAATTACTTTGATTTTCTTCAATCTTTATCGGTATCTACGTGTCAGTATTGTTTCTTGTTCCATGTTTGTACCCGTGATTCATAGCCAGTTAATTAGTTTATTTTATGCTTTGAGTTGACATTTGTTGTTAAGAGTCCCACATCGGACAATATATGGCCTGGACATGTCCTTATAAGTGAGGGCAATCCTCACCCTACAAGCCGGTTTTGTAGGGTTGAGTTAGGCCCAACCACACTTCTTAACATTTGTGACAGGTGAATCTTTTCTTGTTTGCTTAAGATGTGACATAATAATAGTGAAACCTGAAATTTTTATTGAAATCTTATTTTTCTTGCCATGCTGCCTATTCTGAATGATAATTGCATACACAATTAACTTCTTTGGTCAATACTTTCAATCTAATTGCACCTTTTTGATGCGATCCAGTTTACACATAAAGACACCCAACAATACATTTCTTACTCAATTTCCCCTTGTAAATTTAACGTACATACATATGTAATTATTTATGATACATAAATCCTAATGTGGGTAAATGTACCAATGTTTTTTTTGTAGAGATGAATGTGAGATTGTCAAGAGTATTGTTGCAAATGTTACACGTTTGCTTGACAAGACAGACTTGTTCATTGCTGATAATCCGGTTGGATTAGAATCTCGAGTGCAAGATATGATCCAACTTCTAGAATCTCAACAATCAAATGATGTTCTACTTATGGGGATGTGGGGATGGGGGGAATTGGTAAAACCACCATTGCAAAAGTCATTTACAATAAAATTGGCCGCAATTTTGAAGGTAGAAGTTTTCTTGCAAATGTTAGAGGTCTGGGAGCAAGTTACTGGACCAACATATTTACAAGAACGACTCATGCATGATATTTTCCAAGAATCAACCAAGAACAAAGCATTGAGTTTGGAAAATCTAAGGAAAGACTCCGTCATAAAAGAATACTTGATGATGTAAATAAACTAGACCAACTAAATGCTTTGTGTGGAAGTCGTGAATGGTTTACTTTTGGGAGTAGAATAATCATCACAACAAGAGATAAGCATATACCCTAAAGAAGATTTTTCTGAAATTTCAAGAAATGTAGTTAAGTATTCCGGGGGATTGCCGCTAGCTCTTGAAATTTTTGGGTTCTATTTATTTGATCGAGAGGTATTAGAGTGGAATTGTGTATTGGAGAAACTCAAAAGAATTCCCAATGATCAAGTATACAAGAAGTTAAAAATAAGCTATGATGGTTTAAATGATGATACAGAGAAAGAAATATTTCTTGACATAGCTTATTTCTTTATTGGGATGGACCAACATGATGTTATTCATATATTAAATGGTTGTGGACTTTTCGCAGAAATTGGAATACGTATCCTTATTGAGCGAAGCCTTGTAACGGTTGATGATAAGAATAAGCTTGGCATGCATGATTTGCTGAGAGATATGGAAAGAGAAATCATTCGGGTAGTAGGTTGTGGTTTCACGAGGATGTGCTTGATGTATTATCCGAACATACCGTAAGAATTTTATATACTTTTTTTATAGTTCTAGATTAAATTGTTTTTTTAGGTAAATAAGAAAATAAAAAGTTAAAATATCATAAGCTTAGAGAAGAAAAAAAACATTTTTGAGTTTGTACTCAACATTCATTTGTGGCCGTCTAGCACAAAAACTTTGAATATTAGTTTGATTATGGATTGTTTTGTGCTTCCTAGTTCCTAGAAACAATTATTTTAATCATCTCAAGTTTTATTTATCTGCGTTGTATTGCATCTTTTAGTTTTACACAAATGATTGTGCTTCTCTGTAACATGTTTTACTTTTTGGTCCATTATATTTCACAGGGAACAGTTGATGTTGAGGGACTGATTTTGAAGCTGCCAAGTCTTAGTGCAATGTTTTAGTACCAAGGCATTTGAGAATATGAAGAAACTCAGATTGCTTCAACTTTCTGGTGTACAACTTGATGGAGATTTTAAATATCTTTCAAGAAATTTGAGGTGGCTGTATTGGAAAGGATTTCTTTTAAAATGCATACCTTCAAACTTTTATCAAAGAAATTTAATTTCCCTTGAGTTAGAAAATAGCGATGTCAAATTTGTGTGGAAAGAGATGCAGGTACTATTTTTAAGTTGTTTTCACTTTTCATTATTATGAATGGAATTTAAGCTAAGTATTGCATCTAAAGTGCACTTAAGAGAAAGTGCGCCCTATTCGGAATTGTGAAATTCTATGTAAAATGCTCATACATGGAATATATTGAAAGAACAAGTAATACTAAACCAACGTATATTGGTATTGAAAAGTTGTCTCTGCACCCATATAAATATTTTACTTGCCTCTCTCAAGATTGGTGATACATTGTAATTGCTTCCATTTATCTTTTTATGCTTTTTATCCATTTAAGTTCTCTAAAAGATTTCTGTACTTGTAGATGATGGAGAAGCTGAAAATCCTCAATCTTAGTCATTCTAATTATCTGACACAGACCCCTGACTTTTCATACTTGCCTAATCTTGAAAAGCTAGTACTAGATTGTCCTAGGTTGTGTGAGGTATCTGATAGCGTTGAACATCTCAATAAAGTTCTTTTGATAAATTTGAAAGACTGTATTAGCCTTCGTAATCTTCCAAGGAACATCTATACGCTGAAATCCCTGAAAACTCTCATTCTATCTGGATGTTTAATGCTTGACAAGTTGGAAGAAGATTTTGAACAGATGGAATCTTTAACCACTCTGATGGCAAATAACACAACTATAACAAAAGTGCCTTTTTCAGTAGTAAGGTCAAAAAGCATTGGATATATTTCTTTGTGCGGATACAAAGGATTCTCACGTGATGTGCTTCCGTCTTGGACGTCACCAATAAATAATCTCTCACCGCCGGATCAAACAACTACTGGCATGTCATCACTTATTTCTTAAGGTTCATTAAGCAGTTCCCACGATCTATCGTCTATTACCATTTCCATTCCAAAGCTTCAAACCCTTTGGCTAGAGTGTGGATCCGAGTTTCAACTTTCACAAGACAAAACAAGAATTTTAAATGCTTTAAGTGCAACAAATTCTATGAAATTGGAACACTCAATTGAAACTACATCACAAGTATCAGATTTAAAGACTTCATTGTTAATTGAATGTCCAGGTCAAGTGCATGTTTCAACATCAAGAAATTCCATGAAATCTCTTATAATTCAAATAGGAATGAATTGCCTAATTACCAACATTCTGAAAGAGAGGATCTTACAGGTTTTACTCTCTCTCTCTCACTCTCAAAATAATTGAGAAATGATTTCCCCCTGTAAAATATCACTACTGTGGAACTTTTTCTGGTAGTCAAAAGATCATAATTTTTTTGACACTTACAATTATTCATCTAATGACGGATATTTTACATTTGATTATTTAGATAAATAATATGGTGGTATGAATATGTTGTTAAATAAACTTTTGAGCCTATTTTCAATTTTCACTTTTTACAGAATTCGACAGTCGATGGATGTGATAGATTTTTGCTCCCTGATGATAACTACCCAGATTGGTTAACTTTCAATTCAAAAGGCTCTTCTGTAATTTTTGAAGTCCCTCAAGTGGAAAACGTAGTTTGAAGACAATTATGTGCATTGTCTATTCTTCAAGCCCATATGACATAACAGCATATGGCCTTAAATATGTGTTGGTGATTAATCACACAAAAACCACCATTCAGTTCTATAAGAGAGAGGGGTTATCCTCTTTTGAAAGTGAGGAGTGGCAGAGAGTGGTATCAAGTTTGAAACCTGGCGACAAAGTGGAGATTGTTGTCATTTTCGGGAATGGTTTCGCTGTGAAGAAGACAGCGATTTATCTCATATACGACGAACCATTCTGTGGAAAAACAGACCAATTTCGTGCACCAGATAGGAATGCTGTTGTTGGCAGTCATGAAAATGAATGCGCTGTCAAGGTCTCTCCTCAAGTAGAGCCCACGGATGATTTCATACAAAGAGAGAAAAGAAGAAAATACTAGTAGATATGAATAACTTGAAAGACTTTCTGGGTAAAAATTGTCGTTTTCAAGTCCTAACCCTAATGCTTTAAGGGGAATAAGATTAAGAAAGCAGGATACTTGATCAACAAAATGAAAAGTATGCTTCAACAGAATTTGCAGATGGAGACCAGCCATGTTTTCAGAGAATTCGTTCAAAATGCAAACAATCCTGGCAATCTCAGAACTGCTTAAGAGAAACCTGCACCCTTGATGTTGAGTATATGAGCATGTTGCTTAATGCATACATTGTTTCGATCAACTTCATCTCTACTGCAACTGGACTGGATTCGTTGGCAGCAGGTTTTACAAGTCCAGGTAATGCACCTATTTATTGATTTTTTATTTATTTGAAATTTTGTTATTAGCTGCAGTTAATTTGTGTTCTTAAAACTGGCTAAACAATAATATTGAAGAGAAAGAACCGTTGTCCATTACAGAAGTCAAGGGTTTTGAGACTTCTGCTACTGCATTACAACAATCGCAATTGCGCCACATCAATGTCATTTATCCACAGTTTTCTACAATGTCGAAGATTTGTAATTACCAATTGTGACAGCAGTCACAATTTAAAGCCTTACATACTAGTTTCCCAGTTTCTATAATGTTTGCGCAGTTTCTCTTGTTTTTGCTTAAACTTTTCTTAAACTGATTTATATAATTGCTTTTAGATTGTCTAAAGATTGACCGATGATTTTATTATTTGCTAAGCTTCTCGTTTTCCTCATAGTGGTTTTCTATTACTAAGCCATTCGATCTTTAATTTTCTTTCAGGTCTACAAACCAATAAACTGCGAGAGAGGCTCCTATTGGACATGTGCTAGAACACGTTCATAGAACTGGAGCGATTGGACATGTGCTAGAACACGTTCATAGAATTGGAGCGATTGGACATGTGCTAGAACACATTCATAGAATTGGAGCGAAGAGTTAGCCACTCTCTCTAGAACTCTTTTTATCACACACTTTTATTTGAATTTTATCAAATAAGAAAAGAAGTGTTAAGAGTGGGTGTTCTAGTATTCTAATGGAAAGAATAATAGAGCCATATGGAGATGTTTGGTTAAGTTGACATTGATATTCAAGCTAAGTGTTTAGTTAGGTTGTCCATGCACTTTCATTGATTTTTTGTAGTTTCTGTTTGTTTAGACTGGTTCAGTCAATTATGATGACCTGTTAATTTCTGTTTTTTAACCTTTTAATTGTTTATTATTCTTAGAAAGGTTAGTTAAGTCTAGTTAGTGATGAATAGCATATATTTTGTATAGATTCTTTAATGTCGATATCATATTGTATTAGCTTTGTCACCTTGTAAATAAAACTATACATATTGTATTAGCTTTGTAACCTTGTAAATAAAACTATACATAGTGTTTCAAGATTGTAATGTGGTAATTAAATATTCATCAACAAAAAGAAAATGGCTATAATTTCTCGTCTCTCTTATGTTCTTTAAGTCTTTATTGTTAAAGTTCTAATTGTTTTGATATTAAAGTGTTTGAACAATTGTGCTTTGATCAAAGATTCATAACAAATTTGGTTACAATGAAATTTCCTATGTCCAACTTCCAAACACTACATCTTATAGTCTTTGACACCTTCTGGATACTCTATGAACGTGCACTTCAAGGCCTTGGGTTCCAACTTGTCTTGCCTTATGTGTGCGTAGGCAACACAACCAAACACTTTAAGTCTGTCATAGGTGGGAGGATGTCAAGACCAGACTTCTGGCATTTTCATGATTAATGCTGGAGTGTACTGATTTATGCCGAGTAATTTCTACCTTCATGCAATTATCACTGAAAAAATCAAAACAGAATTCAAGACTATTGTTTGAACTAAATCTCTTAATTTTCCTTTCAGTTTGATTCTCAATTATTGTTGTCCAATTCTTGAAGGTCTCAATTATTCTTCACTTTGTCACCACATAACAGATCTTGTTTACAGAGCTCTTCACTTTGTCACCACATAACAGATCTTGTTTACAGAGCTCTACCGGACCCGTTTCGTGCCGTAGCTCAGCTCAAGACATCACTTACAGAAACTAAAGTAACTGACCCAACTACTACCCGTAGTTCCAACATGCAAGGCTTAATAT
Source organism: Vicia villosa (assembly GCF_029867415.1). Lineage (NCBI taxonomy): Eukaryota > Viridiplantae > Streptophyta > Magnoliopsida > Fabales > Fabaceae > Vicia > Vicia villosa. The sequence goes on along the minus strand of NC_081184.1, from coordinate 8,835,147 downwards.
TTTCATGTAGCACTGACCCTCCCCGTAGATCACTGAACTTCTCAAACCAAATTCCAACTGCAGTCTTCTCCTTTGGGACCAATTCATGTTAAATACTTGTTAGTTAGCAAAAGAGAAATATTTTTAGACAGGTTGTGATTTTTTAATATGTCTGTTGTTTTTATATGTAGTTTTTGAAATTTTATTAAATTTTACATTATGCTTCCTCAAAATGAATCTCAGTAGCAAGCAAAGCAACAAGACTATCTTAAAAACTCCAATTTTTCTACAAACAGGCACTAGAAATTTCATGCTAAACTTTGGTGTTCATTTTTCAAAATAATTTTTAGAAAATTTCATTAAGCTATCAATAAAAATCTCTAAAGGCATTAACTAGACAAATATTTTCCAAACAGTTATACAATTTAAGATTGACTGACAAGGATTGTACAGATGAACCAAAAGATCAACACAACATATTTCAACTGTTCAATTGTTAGGATCTTAATCATAGACTACAAAATCCACCTTAAGCTTAAAAGAGACTAAAATGAGACACCATATCATAAACATCTGAGATTTAATCATATGTACTGTTTATTAAATCTCAATACTTTATTTTTCAATCAAAGCTTCAACTCCTCAATCAGTATTTCTTGACACTTTTTTGTATGTATACCTCTTGGCAATCCATAGATATACAATGAAGTTGGCCATACTAAGAATGGTTAAAAGCCAGTAGAAATAATCGAGATGACCCCTATTCATATTATCTGGTATCCAACCAACATTTCCATTTCTCGTAGTAACTTTAGTCACAATAATAACAAGCAATGTACTCACATAATTTCCCAATGCATTAGTTGTTAGTGAAAGCGCAGATAACAAACTTCTCATTGCATCAGGTGACTCGCCGTAAAAGAACTCCATTTGACCGATATTTGTGAAGACTTCGGCTGCACCAATGAGGAAATACTGCGGTACTTGCCAGAAGATCGACATGGGGATGGTTTTGAGTTCGTAGTAGTTGTTTTTTCGAACTATGTCAAGACGGACGACTTCTAGAATGCCGGCCACAATCATGGAGAAGATGGAGATGACTAGGCCGATTCCTATACGTTGAAGTTGTGTGAATCCGTGTTCATGGCCGGTGTACTTTCTTGCAAAGGGGACAATGATGCGGTCGTAGACTGGAGCCCAGAAGATGACACTTAGAGTGTCGAAAAGGGAGAGGGATGCCGATGGAATTTCGAACTTAGGGCCAATGTGTTGATCCATTGTGTTGCCTTGTAACACAAACATTGTTCCCATTTGACTGTAGACTGTTGCGAAGGCTATCAGTGATGCCCAAACGGGAAGTATTCGGATAACCGATTTGAGCTCCTCAACCTGCGTTACGGTGCAAAGCCTCCATGGACTCGGAACGTCTTTAGTCTGGTCGGATTCTGTCACTACCGCTGCCTTATCCAAACACCTGCAATGTGTAATATGTTAAGATTGTAAAGCAAACTTTAGAGTTGATGAATGAATCTGAATAGAATTTGAAGACATCTTTTATACTGCACTAATAATCCTCATCACAAAAAATAGATGTAAACATAGTTTGATATCTTACTTCAATTCATCTGTATGTTCAAGTTTGCGGCTGCCTTTGATATTAGACTCTGCATCCGCAGTCTCGTAAAGAGACTTTTCATCTGGAACTTTTAGCCCGTGTTTCCTAAATGACGCAACTAAAACTTGACAAATCCTTGTAATGGGACTTCCACCAGGTATTTGAAGTCTATACCATTGACTTCCGATGAAGAAAAATATAATCGCGATAACCATTGCAACTGCAGGTACTCCGAAGCCCCATCCCCATCCCACATTCATCTGAATCCAAACCAACACCGACGAGGCAATGAGCGCGCCAATATTGATTGCGAAGTAAAACCAATTGAAAAAAGAACTTTTCTTTTTCTTCTCAGCCTCGTCGTTATCGTCAAATTGGTCAGCACCAAAAGATGAAACACATGGTTTGATGCCGCCGGTTCCAAGAGCAATCAAGTAGAGTGCTATAAAGAGGGCTGCAGTTTGTCCTCCTGTAGGATGGCAACCATCAGCATCACATGGTGGCTTCAATCCAGGCGCAATTGCAGAAAACGTTAAAAGCGCCATTCCCTGCAAAGTACACAAATGATCAAAATGAAAATTTCAAACGCAGTTCAAACCGAATGAACTTTTAAGAAAAATGAAATTCAAAATGAACTTACAATGACATAGATACACGAAAAACTAGCAATTGTCCAGTATCTTCCCAAGTACGAATCAGCCAAAAAGGCTCCAAGCAATGGTGTGATATAACATGTCCCGGACCATGTGTTGACGTTTTTTGCAGCAGTTGCGTTATTTTGTCCGAATTGGTCATGAAGATAGTTCACCAAGTTTGTACTCATGCCATAGTAAGCCAATCTTTCAGAACATTCATTTCCTGCAACAACAATTTTTCATTTCAACCTTTTAGCAATCATCAAATTCTAGGTAGTAGCAGAAAACTTCAGATTGAAGACGTGTTCAGTGTTCATAGTCGGTTGGTGTCACAGACACGTGGTTACATTACATTTACATTCAACCATTCTAACTCTTTTTCAAATTATTATCAGTGTCAACACGTCAGTGTTTCAGATATATCAATCAATACCGAGAATAAAGCTGCATGCTTTCCAATTTCCCGTCTTTTTCTTGTTGGCAGGTCTTTTGCGAATGTCCAACGTTCCATCTTCCGTATATAAGTCATCTCCTTCATTCTCATCATGTTTTTTAATGACATCTACCATAGTAGCAGAAACAATTTCCTATTTGCTACCAACAAATTTAAAGCTTCTTCAAAAATTTCTGCAAATTAGCAAACAGGTAATCAAAATGTTAATATACAAAAGTTCGATCCGATTCCAGAAGTCGAAAAATAAGTAATGAATCAAAAATATTTTCAAAATGTAAGTTCCAAATGCCAACATTACAATTTACATAAATCACCTAAAGAACCCTAAATTTACAACAAAGACAATATACAAAAAAATAAAATAAAAAGGGGAACAATTAATCCAAAGAACCCTAATTTTTTTTACATTGCCACCAAAACTGCAGTTGCAACAACAATTTGTAGATATAATATCAATATTAAGAAGAAAAATTGGACAAAATTTGAAGAAAAAACAAATATATCAAGGTGATAATATCACAAAAATTTGTGGACCTTACATGCTGAGAAATAATATATAATATTGGTAAGAATAAACCATCTGCATGCAAATTAGAACATAAAAAAAACTCAGATTTCATTATAATTGTAGATTCAAAAACAAGAAAAAGGCACATGCAAATGCAGATATTGAACAAGAAAAGTTGAGGCTTACCAAAGATTTAGAGAGAGAAACAAAGGGTTTTGAAAATATGTGGAATTGAGAACATGGACAAAACTAGGAGAAAGTACATAGAAAAGATATAGATTTTTGTTTTTGTTATTTTATAATAAATTGAAAGATATTTATTTTATTTATAATAAGAAATTGAAAGATATTTTTAATTTTATTTTCAAACAAATTTTTCCGTTTATTAATATAAATGATTTCATGATAATAAATATAAAATAAAGTATAATATTATGAATATATTTAGAAAAATAAAACTAATTTTAAAAACAATATTTGCTAACAAATCCATTATAATTAATACTTAACTGAATTTTTCTGTCAAAAAAACATGCATTCACATATTTAAGATAATAGTCACCGTTCCATCAAGATTAAATAATTTAAATTTAAATTTAATATTTTAAGTTAAAATATAAAAATTAAAATGTGTAACATATTAAATCATGCGATCTTGTTCCAACTATTATTAGAAATTTGAATATGTGGATATGTAAATTTGATGAAATTTAATAGATTCAATTTGAAATACTTCACACCTATATTCAACCATCTGATTAATTTTCTTTATAACAATTATTAAATAAAATATATTTGTGGCTTGAAATTTCCATAAAAATAAAAGAAGATCAATTTGAGAATTAATAAGAATTGTTTAGAATTAAAAGATATATATATATATATATATATATATATATATATATATATATATATATGTAATTTTCACTTTTTTTATGTCGATGGAAAAATTAAAATTGTATATAACATTGTATATGGACAAAAAACTTTTGGCACAATTGTATAGAGACCTATAATGGGACAAAATGCACAAGGAAAATTCAAAAAAGAAAAACTTCCAATTCAGTCGAAAATTACCCAATTTTACTAATTTAAAGGGGGGAGTATTTATAGAATACTTTTTCTGGAAATAAATAATTTTACTTAAAAGAAAAAGAAAAAAAAGAAAGTAATAAATACTGCTAATTAAAAGCAAGTATTTGGATAGTATTGAAAATATTTTATATGATTCATGGAATCGGCAATTTATTTTTCATTGAATTAAAGATATGATTCATGAAAAATATCCTAAAGAAGAGATATATATGCATGATGCTTGAGTTTTGAGATAGTGGCCATTTCTTCTTCTATGTGACAGTTGTAATTATGAAGTCAAACTTTTTCAAATTTGATTTTAATGTATGATATGACTTATGAAGCCAAACTTTTTTCACTTGTGTGTCCTAGTTTTGTCCATGACTCAATATCAAAATAGTTTTAAATTTCAACATATTATGTCGATTTTGAAAAGGATGCTTAGATTTTTTTTTTTTTTAAATGAGATTATATTGATAGAAACGAAAATTGATACAAAACGATAGGGGGACATCAACCAAAACCCTATCAAGAGGCAATAAATCTGTAGAATGGCAAACCGAGCCGATTCTTAACAAAATCGGCTTGAATACTAGCCGGAATGGAAGAATAGTAAGTAATACCAGTTAAACTAAGGCCTAAGTTAGCAAACGCATCAGCACGGCTGTTGCCTTCCCTATATATATGAGAGACTAAAAAGTTCCAATTAGAAACTAAATTTATACAATTAATCCATCTATTCCGTATAAGCCAAGGAACCAAAAGGGGAGATTTGAAAGCTTTCACAATCGTCGAAGAATCAGTTTCCAGCCAAAAATAGTTCCAAAGATTCTCATGAGCGGGATGCTTAGATTTTAACATGAGAGAAGAGTTAGTGAAGTCTTAGATAAATTTTGACTATTAAAAAATATATTTAAAGTATCTTTATTTTGTTACAAATGATTTTATTCTATGCTTTTAAAAGTAATTTATATGAAAATTTCTTTAAAATTTTTAATATAAAAAGGATATTTGAAGGATCTTTGTTTTGTTTTATATAATTTTATTTATTTTTATGTTTTTAATAAGCAATTTTTACCTAACAAGATTTGAACATGAGACCTTAAAAGGATCACACTCTCAGAACCAAAACATTTCATTACTAGACCACACACCTACACTAGAAGTAATTTATGTGAAAATTTCTTTAAAATAGTATAACTTATTTTAAACTTTATTTGTTAGAAGTTATATGAATAATTTTGATATTAAATAATAAAAATTTTATTTTTATATATTTTAATATAATAAAAGTCATAAAATCTTAAAAGACAATATTTTATATAATAAATTATTTAAATTGTGGCGTCTAAAGCCTCTTAGCCATGTTTTATATCAGAAAAATACTACAAAGTCGAGTACGAAGGTTTACACCAACTATGCCTCTCCTGTGGCAAGTTTGATCATGTCGTGGTTAGTTGTGGGGATACTCTCAAGTGAGCATGGAGCATACAACCAGGGAACCAGGTGGAGAGAAAGATCATGGCATCGTCAATTCCCCTGATCAAGTGGATTCCAATTGCCAATAGAAATTGGATTGTTGTCCAAAAACTTAAAAGAACAAGGAAGAATAAAGTGGGGCTTGAGCATCAGGTGGTGAAAACCCTGTGGAATATCAAGGAACAACGGGGGAAAAGGAAAAACCAAAGAGAGTATAAGTGATAGAAAGTTAAGTCAGGGACACCGGGAATGGTTATCAGCGGTCAAGAATTCACCATTAGTGATCCACGTGAAACCTAAGGGACGTCTATTATATAAGTTCTCTTACGAATTTAGAAATCTAAATGAAATATATGAATCCTAAGAAAACTTAGAAAAGTTCTCTTCGATGGATTGCAATAGTAGAAAATCATTTGGGTTCAAGGTTTATTCTATTAAATTTTTATTTGTACCAAAAATATTTTTAGATTTTAATTATCTTACCCTTTTTTTCACTAGAAACAAATACATGCACAATCCTTACATGAAAGAGTTTCCCAAAATATCAAGGAATTGAAGATCCAACATATTATCTTTATGGACAATTAATTTAACATTATTTTTAAACACTGTAACGAGTTCTATTAAAAAATGTAATATTATAGTAAACTCTGTAACTAAATTTATTAAACAAAAACTAATGACCCATCAAATTTTTATGATAAACCGAGATAAAAAGACGCTAGTTTTTGTAAATAATAAAAGTGCATAAATTGGGGTTCAAACTCATGCCACAATGAACCTTTATCTCAGTGTTTTGAAAATTGAGGTGTTAAATCATTACTTTTCATGACACCCTTCGTTATCTTGATTCTTTTGCCGAGGTAAAATGCATTTTGCGTCCGACGTTAGAAGCGCTTTTTGTAGTAGTGCTTTGAACTAATACTATGATAGTGAATTTCCTTCATGCCTTGGTCGCCCCCTAAAGTAGGTGAGTTGCACTGAACTACGTTAACAATTGATTGTATCTTTTATCTTCTGCAATTTACTTTTGCATAATTTATTGTTTTGGTCAAAGTATTCTGTCAGCAGATGATGTCTTAACTTCTGTCTTGACATTGTGTTTTGGTGTTGGAACATCAGTTTTGACATCCATTTGAAAGTGTCAGAATTTCAATTGGCATCAGAGCAGAAACCTTGTTCTATTTTTGGGTGAGCTTTATGGAAGATACTTTCTGGTACTATGGACAAGGAAGGAGGATATAATGACACACCACTTCTGTTAGATGGTGAAAACTATGACTATTGTAAGGTTAGAATGATATCCTTTTTGAAATCCATGGACAACAAATCTTCGAAGGCTACTTTGAAAGGATGGAATCATCCTGTTGTGAAGGACAAAGATGTGAATGAGTCTTTGAAGCTAGATGAATGGTCCAAAGAGGAATATGAATTAGCTCTTGGAAATTCCAAAGCCTTGAATGCTCTATTCAATAGAGTGGACAAGAATGTTTTCAGGTTTATTAATACTTGTACTATTTCTAAAGATGTTTGGGAAATCCTCAAGGCACGTCTAAAGTAAAGATGTCAAGACTTCAACTTCTCACTGCCAGATTTGAGAATCTAAAGATGAAAGATGATGAGAGCATTTAGGATTTCACATGAATGTTCTTGAAATAGAAAATTCTCCCGGTTCCTTGGGGGAGAAAATGTCAAAAGAAAAGATTGTTAGGAACATCTATTGAAGAAGCTCAAGACATCAACAACATGAGAGTTGATTAACTTGTTGGGTCACTTCAAACATTTGAATTGGCTATTAGTGAAAAATCTAAAAAGAAGAACAAAAGCATAGATTTTATCTCCAATACTAAAGATGAGGAGGGTCAGGGTGATTTGGATATTTTAGGAAGGATTGTCAAATACCATTGTGATACTCAGTAAGCAATTCAATATAATTTTGAAGAGATTGGACAGGAGGGGAAGATCAAATGTCAAGAACATCTAATTTGACATCAATAATAGCTATGATTCTCAGAAAGATACCAGAACTATAGAGAAGTCCAGTCAAAGCTAAGACATTCAATGTTTTGAGTGTGAAGGTTTTGGTCACATTAGGACGAAATATCCCACCTTCATCAATAAATAGAAAATGGCTTTTCTATATCTTGGTATGATGATGATGAGTCAAAAGATGAACCTAACACCGAGACAGTCAAACATGTGACTAATCTATCTGGAAGATAGGCAGATGAAGTACAGTCTTGTGATGAAAATGTCCTCTATAAAGATCTGGATGTGTTCTACAAGGATACTTGTGAGAGGTGTGAAGAAGGTCTTAAGACAAAAGAAAACCAGAGTAAGATCATAGCTGAATTGGAGAATGAAAAGAAGAAATTTCTATGTACTATCTCTCATCTTCAAAGTGAGTAAGCATGACAACAAAACTCGTACCAGCGAGTACCAACTCGAACCCGATCCGAAGTTGATGGGGGAAAACCCGCTTTGACTGGGTTTGGATTTGGGTTTGAGTTTTCCCCGATTACAACGGGTAATGGGGATACTAGTACCCACCCAAAACCCACCCCGTTTATTTCATCGTGTATATTATTATATATTTTTTATAATTTAGAATATTAAATACCTGGCCAAAGTTTTGATAATTTGATTTGTATTTATTATTTAAAATATTTGAAATGTTTGTATGAATTTTTTTGAAAATGTTTCATTTTATTATTTATAAAGTAATTTAATTTTGTAAAAAATAAGTATTTCTATTAAAAAATTGATTTCACTAAATGGATGGTGGCGGGGAAGGATACCCAAACCCAACCCCAACCCATTTGAGTCGAGTTTGGGTTTTAATTCTCCATCCCCGTTTAGATTTAGGGTGGAGAACAGAGATTGTTTGGGGATTCAGGTTTGAGTTTGGGAAGGTAATAACCGTCCCCGACCCGCCCCATTGATATCCCTAAAAGTGAGGTAACTCTCTTAAATTTCAAGCTTGGCAACATGACAAATTCCTTGAGAAGGATGAAAATTAGAACTGATATGATGAAAGAGGCTGAAGATACAATAGTTACCTATCCATTTGATAATCAACAAAAGAAAAGGTCTGTAGAAAATTTTTTTCCTTCTAAAAAGAAGATGATGATCACCATGTCCAACCACACGTTACAACATCCTGGCAGACATGATGTAACTTCAACCAAAGATGAATCATAAACTTAGAGATGTCATTAATATGGTGAGTATGGCCATATAAAGCCTTTTTGTTACAAATTGTATGGAGCTCAAAAACCTCCAAACCATTCCAAGGCTAATCAAGTGAGTAAAAAGAGAAGTGTCAAAGATATGGATGTTAACCTTATAGCTCACATTTCTTTGAGCACCTCAACTAAAGAAGACGGGTGATTTAAAAGTGGATGCTATAGACGTATGACATGGTTTCATAAATTGTTGGTGGATATAAGATCTCAGCCCATAGGTTCTGTCAGATTTGGTGATGGAATTAAAGGTGAAATTAAAGGAGTTGCAAAGTTGATGTGTGTTGGCTCTCCTAGTCTAGAAGATGTTCTTCTTATGAAGGGACTAACTGCTAATATTATCAACATTAGTCAACTATGTGACCAAGGATTGTTATTCAGTTTCTCAAAGTCAGGATGTTTAGTCAAAGATGATAAAGATGCTATTCTGATGACGGGTATAAGGTCTAAAGAACTGTTATCCGCGGGAACCTCGAATAACTGCCTATTCTTCCACATATTTAATAACCAAAGAGGATGAAGTAAAACCATGATACAAGAAGCTTGGATACCTTAATCTCAGAAGAATGAAGGAAGTCATATCTGAAGGCGCTATTAGAGGAATTACAGAACTCAAGATTGAGGATAAGAAATTCTGTGGTGAGTGTAAGATTAGGAAGCAAACCGATATGTCACATCCAATGTTGCAACATCAGACTACTTCCAAAGTGTTGGAACTTCTTCATATGGATTTAATGGGACCAATGCAGATAGAAAGCTTGGGTGGAAAGAGGTCTGTCTATGTGGTTATAAATGATTTTTCTGGGTTTACATGGGTGAACTTTCTCGGAGAAAATTCAGACACATTTGAAGTCTTCAAAGATATGTGCAAAGTATTCAAAAGGAGAAAAATAATGTGATTGTCAAGGTTAGAAGTGACCATGACAAATAGTTTGAGAATACAAAATTCTTTTAATTTTGTGCTTATGAAGATATCGATCATGAATTTTCTTTTTCCATCAATTCTCAGCAAGATGGAATTGTTGAGCAAAAGACTAGGGTTATACAGGAATCAGCTAGAGCCATGCTTCATTTTGAGCAATTGCCTTTACATTTTTGGGCTGATGCTATGAATACTGCATGCTATATTCATAATAGGGTTACTTTAAAGGTAGGTACTTAGGTAACTCTTTATGAGTTATGGAAAGGAAGGAAACCCATAGTCAAAGACTTTCATATCTTTGGAAGTAAATGCTATATCTTGACTGAAAAAGATAAAAAGGATAAAATGGATCCCATAAGTGATAAAGGTATATTTCTTGGTTACTCTTTAAACAACAAAGCTTATAGTGTTTAACTCTAGAACTAGAGTTACAATGGAACCCATAAGTGTGGTGATTGATGATTTAAACATTGAAAAAGAGATAGAGGTCAAAGACAATGTTGGAACATCTTCTGTGCAGACTAATGAGGTAGGGAGATATGTAATTTGTGAATTCATAAGTATTGAATCAGATAACTCTCAAGTAACTTCAGGTATCTCTGTTAGAGTTCAGACATAACAATTCAAGGAAATCATTACAAGTCACTTTAATGAAGGGGACATCACTGAATTAAATGAGGAAATATAAAATTCATATAAGAAAAGAAAATCTTGAATGCTATCATTGGAACAAGTTTTTGTGGTGTGCTTTACTCTCCAAGCACAAAATTCATGTTGAAATTTTTTTGCAATGCAAAGTGGGATAGTAGTGCTGATGGATGTTTCTCTTTGAGAAACAATCTGATTTCGTGGTTCAATAAGATGAAAATATGTGTCTCTTGGTGTACTGTTGAAGCTGAATATGGTGAAACAAGAAGAAGTTGCTCTTAACTAGTGTGGATGAAACATATGTTGAAGGAACATAAATTCAAGCAGGATGTCATAACATCACACTGTGAAAATTTGAATGAGATCAAATATTTCATTAAACATAGCTGAAACAATAACTCTGACAGTCATAATCACCTTCACCAAGAATCCTCTTGAAGGAAAGGCTGCTACTCTAGAGGATGTAGACACTAAGGAACGACTGACTGTTATGTTTACTAAAACCTTATAGGAAACTCAATTTGAGAACATAAGTAGTGAGGTAAGAACTTACACTATTGAGGAATTATAGCAATTATAGGTGTGGAGGAATACAACAAATACTGTATCTTTCATATATTTTATGATGCATGATGAGCATAAGTTAGTTGTTTTTATTACAAGATGGAACAAAGGATCTCTGCAAGATAAAAGGGTTGATTTAAAGAAGACATATTCTAAGGTGGTGGCATGGGAGTTCAATGTAAACACTTCTAAAACATGTGACAGCATCAATCATGGCATAAGGATTTTTAATAGGGGTAAAAGGTGGAAGACCACCTGAAGATGATCAAGAGATTTGTTCTTCCATAAATGATTATGTGTTTCCATAAATTTATGTGTGCTTCCAACGTTATCTGTACATTTACTATATTTTTGTTAATTTTTAGCTAAAAAGGAGAGTAAAGTGTTAGTCTCTTAGGAGTAAAAAGTGTTGTCATCATGTTGACGGGACTTTGGTTGTTATCTTTATAGTTGTTTTCTATATATGCAACTATTTAGGGGGAGCATGATAGTCTGCCATGCTTGATCTGAACTGCTTCTGTTGCTACTGCTGATATGTGTGAACTTGGAAAATTCGTGATTATTTGGATGTTCCCTTGAGAGGGAGTTTTTATTCCATGAGACAGAGAGATTACTGTGATAGGGGGATCATAGTGTGTGTATTTTGTGTTACTGGTTTTGTGATGTTAGACAGGATGTCCTACCTAACATTTGGTCTCTATAAATTTTTGGAGTTTGAAGGAGTTATAATCTCTGGTGACGTGTGTGTGATGTAACACCCTTCTAAACCCCGCGGCAAATTAAATAAATATATCAGAGTAAAAACATAAACACAAGGGTGCCACAATTATTTAAAATAAATAAACCAACCATGGTCAAGTCATGCTTCATTAGGAAACGGTTCACCAAAACATAATCATGTTTATCACAGCGGAATACGAAACATCTTCAAATACAACCAAAAGGAAATATAATCCAACACCAAATAAAATGGAGTAATCTCATAAAAACTCTAAAACTATCGTTCCCCAGTGTTACAGATCAGAGCATGACCGACACGACCCAACATAAACGGATAAACTCTACGAGTCATCCGCACCGAGCACTAATGCCGCTACTCCTCAATCTGAAAATGACAACATGTAAGGGTGAGTCTCATTCGCAGTTAGTAAATATTATTTAATTCATCAGCAACAAGCATCATAATATACCGTTCACCCAATTATACATATTCAGATTCACATCTTTTATTCATTAGTTCACACAATGATAGATTACAACACATAACACAGAAATTCACACAATCATGTTACGACGAAATGCATATGACACATATGACACTATGCATGTGGTACCAATAAACCGTGGAATCAATCCACCTAACCGATCTACGCCTCATCGAGATACGGCCCCCCGACACAATTTCCGCACAATGGGAAATATGTCCACCAACGATCCAAACATCACCGGGATCCAACATCAAATGCATATGAATGAATGAAACACACATAACATACTTAAAAACATCACCGAATCACGATGAACAATTCATCTCAACACCACATCACCGAATAAGTATGTACATGTTTTCAACATCATTCAAATAATCATGCATTCATCAAAATCATAATAATAATCTCAACCAATTCATCATCACATCAAATACATTGTCACACCTATCTCATATGCACACAATGTTCAATTCTCATCAAGTAATTAAATCGAGTTTTAAAGAAATAAAGTCGGCTACTGCCCATATTCATCATTCATCATATAAAACATTTAATTACTTGCACAACGCCCGAAACGGCACTAAGAAAGGATTCACGGATCAAAAGATACGCTATTTTAAGTTTTAGAAAAATTCTCGTTCAACAAGGTTCGCTCAGCGACGCAAGGCAGAAGCGAATTTCTTCGGACCTCCGCTCAGCGGACCTCTAGCGACGTCAAACAGAAGCGAACTACATTGGGACCTCCGCTCAGCGGACCCCCTCCGCTCAGCAGACCTGCGATTTCAGCAATTCTCAGGTCTGCGACAGACCCTGCGATTCCACCTAGTTTCAGACCAAAATCGACCCCAAGAATCACATACAGGCATATAATCATCATACATTCAATAATACACCACAAAACATCATTTAAACTCATTATTAACCAAATAGTTCACACAATTATCATCAATTCAATCCAAATTAGAACACCCTAACCTAACAATCCCAATGTCTAATTGAATCAAACCATACATCAATCTACCTATTACCTAAGACCACATAATAGATACTAAAAGGAAGAGTCCCCCCTTACCTCTATGAATTTCTTGAATGCTCTCCTTCCGGTTTCACGTTCTTGCCTCTTTCTCTTCTCTTGCCCTTTTCACGTGTTCTTCCTTTCTCTCCCCAAATGGTTCCTTTTCTTATTTTATGAAAAATAAAATAAAATGAATACAACTTAGTAAAAAGGCCTAACCAATAACACCCCTCTTTTACTAACATCACACCATAAGCCCAATAGCTCTTACTCCATCATTTTCCAATTAAATCCAAATAAAATACTAAAATTCCAATTATTTAATTTAAATCCAAATTAAATTAATAAACTGAAATTATGGGGTGTTACATGTTAGGCTGGGTCTCTCTGCGTGGGCTAACTATGTATAACTTTGATTATTTGCGTATAACTCTGATTGCTTTTTATTGTGAATTATCATTATGAAGATAAATATTTGAAATAATGTTGATTGTGTATCTCTCCTAGTTTGCTTTTTGGATGTTTTGTGCAGAGATTGTTTTGGCCAAAATATTACCAAAGGGGGAGATTGTTAGGTTTTGGTTTCTTGATTGCATTTTGGTAAAACATAAAGCTCAACAAGATGTCGTAACATGTTGCTACGACATTGCAACCTGTGATTGTTTCTATTTCTAAATGATCAGTTACTACTGTTCTAGACGATTTGTTTTGTTATTTGTGAATCAAGCAACACATTGAAGATTGGATTCTCTGAAGATTTGTTTCAAAGCTGAAGAGATAACAAAAGATTTTATTTGCTTGATTGGATGTCAAAAACTTTTTCCTTGTATTTGAATATTTGATTAAATTTGATAAGATCTGATTTGATTCTGCAAAAGGTTATAGCCAGATTTAATATTCAAGCCCAATGGTTTTACTAACTTATAAAAGGAGGAAACTAAACCTAAGAAGACATTGAAGAAAAGTAAGAAGAATTATTGTTGCAAGAGACTTAGGGTTTTGGGAGTCTTTATAGAGTATTATTTTTGTATGTCACTCATGTATGTTTTGATGCATAGAGTTTGACTGGTTGTTCATTGTTCATTGTGATTTACCTTTGAGCTTTTAAGTAAGAGTGTAATATGTGTAATTGGAAGTATGTCTTTTATCAATTGTTACTGTTGTTGACAATCACAGGGGTATGATTGAGGGAAGTGAGAGGAAAATCTCATTTCTAGGGGTGCCCTAGATAGAAGTTGTATAAGATACTGATTAGGTGATAAGTTGTAAACTAGGGTTGTTTAGCTTTGAAATAATAGTATCATAATGAATTTCCTTCTTGGCTTGGTAACCCCCAGAATAGATGAGTTGAACTGAACTGGGTTAACAATTGACTATGTCTTTAACCTTCTGCAATTTACTTATGCATAATTTATTGTTTTGGTAAAAGTATTCTGTCAGCATATAATGTCTTAACATCTGTCTTGACATTGTGTTTCTTTTGTGTTGGGACATCCCTTTTCACATCTATTTGAAAGTTCTAGAATTTCAAACTATGTAGAAAATATCAGTATGGACTTATGCCCAGAATGAGAAGATGAGAAGTTCTGACGTATGGATTAGTTCTGAAAAGATTTTGTTTTATCTTCTTATAAGAAGTTCTGATTCTGTTATTACTGACGTTTCATTATCTAAGTTGATTCAGAATTTCTTTTAAAGCAAAACAGCTGTCACCAGCTTTCCAGATACTCTATTTGGACAAGTATGCGTGCAGTTGAGGAGACGCTGCCCTAGGTAACTGTGCAAATCATTTCAAATATTATGTTATCTCTCCTAACGTCATTTCTCATTAAATGCAATTGATTCTATGTTTTTTTTGTAATCATATTTGTTTAAACACATACTGCATTTCATTTCAAATCCGTTTCTATATAAACTCATCTTCATAACAATTCATCTCTTTACATTCTCTCTCTTCATTTATTGTCTCTTTCGTTCATCTCTCTTTCTCATTGTTGCATAAACCCTAGTTTCTAAACTGAATCTCAGAGTATATTCATGCTTTCATCCTCAAATACTCAACAAAAAGTGTCTTCTGCACATCTTGTTCAACACAAATATGGATATCATCCCCCGAAGACTTTTTCTATTCCACATGAGGAACTGGAAGTTCTATGCAAAACTATGGTGGACTTTGATAATCTGTTGGAACATGGAAATAAATATCCCAAGCACCGCCTTTTTCCAATACACAAGCTCGTAACAAATCCTTTAACGATTGAATCGTTCTCTCCGTCTGACCATCTGTCTGCGGATGATAAGCAGAACTTAACCTCAACTTAGTACCTAAGGCTTCTTGCAATCCTGTCCAAAAATTAGAAGTAAACCCTGGGTCTCTATCTGACACAATACTAGCCGGAACACCATGCAAACTCACTATCTTCTCAACATACAACTGAGGCAACTTCTCCATCGGGTAATCCATTCTTATTGGAATAAAGTGAGCAGATTTCGTCAACCGGTCTACAATAACCCAAATAGAATCATAATTCTTGACCGTTCTAGGTAAACCAGATACAAAGTCCATAGAAATTCCATCCCACTTCCAATTAGGAACAAACAACGGTTCCATCAATCCAGACGGCTTCTGATGCTCAATTTTCGACTTCTGACAAATTAAACAAGCATAAACAAACTCAGCAATTTCCTTCTTCATTCCAGGCCACCAAAATAACTTCTTCAAATCATGATACATCTTGGTAGCACCAGGATGAATGCTTAATCCACTTCGGTGTCCTTCTTCCAGAATACTCTTTCTGATCCTAGCAACATCAGGTACACACACACTCGGTCTCCAAACCTCACAACGCCATTCTCATAGACTCGGAATTCACCTCCTCGACCTTGGTTAATCAATGTCAACTTATCTACCAAGCCAACGTCAGATTTCTGTCCGTTTCTAATTTCCTCAAGGATACTATTAGTTAACTTCAACATCCCCAACTTAACACTATTAGAAGTACTTTCGCATACTAAACTCAAGTCTCGGAATCGCTCAATTAAATCCAATTCTCGCACCATTAGCATAGACATATGCAATGACTTCCTACTTAATGCATCAGCAACAACATTTGCTTTACCAGGATGGTAATTCAAACCGATATCATAGTCCTTCAAAAATTCTAACCATCTTCTCTGTCTCATATTAAGTTCCTTCTGATTGAAGAGATACTTCAGACTCTTATGATCGCTGAATACCTCAAATCGAGAACCATAAAGATAATGTCTCCACAGCTTCAACACAAACACCACAGCCGCCAATTCCAAATCATGAGTCGGATAATTCCTTTCATGAATTTTCAACTGTCTTGAAGCATAGGCCACTACCTGCTTATCTTGCATCAAAACACCACCTAAACCTATCAGTGAAGCATCACAGTACACATTGAAAGACTTCGCTGGATTAGGCAAATTTAAGATTGGAGCATTTGTCAATCTCTTCTTCAATTCTTGAAAACCTTTTTCACATTCGGAATCCCATACAAATACTTGTCCTTTCCTTGTTAACTTAGTCATTGGTAATGCCAACTTCGAAAATCCTTCAATGAACTTTCTATAGTAACCTGCCAAACCAAGAAAACTACGAATCTCTGAAGCATTCTTCAGCGTCTCCCACTGAGATGCCGCCTCCACCTTCGTTGGATCTACCGTGATACCATTCTTCAAAATTACATGGCCAAGAAAACTTACTTCCTCTAACAAGAATTCACACTTGGACAATTTTGCATACAACTTCTTCTCCTTCAATAACTTCAATACCATTCTTAAATGATCTGCATGTTCTTCATCACTCTTCGAGTAAATCAGAATGTCATCAATGAACACTACCACGAACTTGTCAAGATACGGGTGAAATATCCTGTTCATATAATCCATGAAAACACCAAGCGCATTAGCAACACCAAATGGCATAACAGAATATTCATAATGTCCATACCTCGTTCGGAATGCCGTCTTCTGATATCTTCCGTCTTCACACGAATTTGGTGATATCCAGACCTCAGATCAATCTTGCTAAACACACAAGCTCCAACCAACTGATCCATCAAATCGTCAATCCTCGGCAAAGGGTATCGATTCTTGATTGTCACCTTGTTCAGTTGTCTATAATCAACACATAGTCTCATTGAACCTTCTTTCTTCTTAACCAACAGTACCGACGCACCCCACGGTGACACACTAGGACGAATAAACTTCTTTTCCAACAATTCCTCTAATTGTTTCTTCAGTTCAGCCAATTCCGATGCCGACATGCGATACGGTGCCATCGACACAGGACTAGTTCCAGGAATCAATTCTATAGCAAACTCCACTTCTCTCTCAGGTGGCAACTCACTAAAATCTTCTGGAAATATTTTCAGATACTCATTCACTACTCGTAGTTCACCATTATTATTGCCCCTTTTACTTCCATTGAAGAGCACAACATAAATACTACCTCTCCATCATTGACAGCCAAATTCATCTGTTTGACCGACATAGTCAAATCCTCAACACTAACCTCTTCAGGAAAGATAATCGTCTTCGTAAAATAATTGATATGAACTCGATTAAATTGTAATCAGTTCATCCCCAAAATGACGTCAAGTTGTTCAAGAGGAAGGCACACTAAGTCCATTCCAAACTTTCTACCAAATATGTCAATAGGACAATTCAAACAAGCAGAAGAAGTAGTTACTGAACCCGACGCAGGAGTGTCAATAATCATACTTCCATGAATAACAAATATTTCTAATCCCAATCGTTTAGCACAATCCAATGAAATGAACGAATGAGTCGCTCCAGTATCAATAATGGCAACTAAAGGTGTGTCATGGATAAAACACGTACCTTTAATCAGACGATCTTCCGGAGTAGTCTCTGACCCAGACAAAGCAAAGACCTTCCCACCAGTCTGTTCCTTCTTCGGTTTAGTGCAGTGTGGACTGATGTGACCCTCTTCGCCGCAATTGTAGCAAGTCATGATCTTCATCCTACAATCAGAAGCAATATGACCCTCCTTACCACACTTGAAGCACTTCTTCTCTCCACTCTTGCACTCATTCCTTCTATGCCCGGTCTCACCACAATTATAGCACCTAACGGGAGCACCAGAATCTCCCCCACTAGGCCTCTTCCAATCCCCAGCTCTAGGATTTCCTCTACCATATGGCTTACCTCTATCCATAGGCTTCTTACCTTTCTTGTCAACTAACTCGCGAGAGTGAGATGACTTCAGCTTAAGGTTATCCTCTTCGAAGATCCTACTACAGTCCACCAAATCAATAAATCGCTGAATCCTCTGATACCTGATTCGTTGCTTGATCTCATCACGAAGACCATTCTCAAACTTGATACACTTTGAGAATTCATTAGCCTCGTCATTGTTGAAGTGAACGTAGTACTTCGCCAACTAAACAAATTTCGAAGCATACTCTGATACTGTCATGTTACCCTGTGTCAGCTCCAAAAATTCAATTTCTTTCCTGCCCCAAACGTCTTCAGGAAAATACCTCCTCAGAAACTCTCTTAAACACAGCCCAGGAAATAGCTACACCATCAGCATCCAATTCAGCCCTGGTAGCCATCCACCAGTCATCAGCCTCTTCAGACAACATATGAGTACCATACCTCACTTTCAGGTTCTCAGCATAATCGATGACTTTGAAAATCCTCTCGATCTCCTTAAGCCACTTCTGAGCACCTTCAGGATCATGCGTGCCCTTGAACAACGGAGGATTGTTCCTCTGAAAACTGTTCAGCTGCCTGTCAGCACCAATACCAGCTCCATTGGCATTCCCTCCCAGTACACCAGCAATCATGCTCAGAGCCTCAACAATTGCATCGTCGTTTCTTCCTCCTCTTCCGGCCATTGTTCTGCTAAATATAAAACAATATTTATTAGAGCAAGAAGTATCGATAGTGTCAACCTTACACTATTCGCATACGAGGGATTAACTGACACTAAGACTCTGACTCAAACGACCGACTATGCTCTGATACCACTATTGTAACACCATTCTAAACCCCGCGACAAATTAAATAAATATATCAGAGTAAAAACATAAACATAAGGGTGCCACAATTATTTAAAATAAATAAACCAACCATGGTCAAGTCATGCTTCATTAGGAAACGGTTCACCAAAACATAATCATGTTTATCACAGCGGAATACGAAACATCATCAAATACAACCAAAAGGAAATATAATCCAACACCAAATAAAATGGAGTAATCTCATAAAAACTCTAAAACTATCGTTCCCCAGTGTTACAGATCAGAGCATGACCGACACGACCCAGCATAAACGGATAAACTCTACGAGTCATCCGCACCGAGCACTAATGCCGCTACTCCTCAATCTGAAAATGACAACATGTAAGGGTGAGTCTCATTCGCAGTTAGTAAATATTATGCAATTCATAAGCAACAAGCATCATAATATACCGTTCACCCAATTATACATATTCAGATTCACATCTTTTATTCATTAGTTCACACAATGATAGATTACAACACATAACACAAAAATTCACACAATCATGTTATAACGAAATGCATATGACACAACTGACACTATGCATGTGGTACCAATAAACCGTGGAATCAATCCACCTAACCGATCTACGCCTCATCGAGATACGGCCCACCGACACAATTTCCGCACAATGGGAAATATGTCCACCAACGATCCAAACATCACCGGGATCCAACATCAAATGCATATGAATGAATGAAACACACATAACATACTTAAAAACATCACCGAATCACGATGAACAATTCATCTCAACACCACATCACCGAATAAGTATGTACATGTTTTCAACATCATTCAAATAATCATGCATTCATCAAAATCATAATAATAATCTCAACCAATTCATCATCACATCAAATACATTGTCACACCTATCTCATATGCACACAATGTTCAATTCTCATCAAGAAATTAAATCGAGTTTTAAAGAAATAAAGTCGGCTACTGCCCATATTCATCATTCATCATATAAAACATTTAATTACTTGCACAACGCCCGAAACGGCACTAAGAAAGGATTCACGGATCAAAAGATACGCTATTTTAAGTTTTAGAAAAATTCTCGTTCAACAAGGTTCGCTCAGCGACGCAAGGCAGAAGCGAATTCCTTCGGAACTCCGCTCAGCGGACCTCTAGCGACGTCAAACAGAAGCGAACTACATTGGGACCTCCGCTTAGCGGACCCCCTCCGCTCAGCAGACCTGCGATTTCAGCAATTCTCAGGTCTGCGACAGACCCTGCGATTCCACCTAGTTTCAGACCAAAATCGACCCCAAGAATCACATACAGGCATATAATCATCATACATTCAATCATACACCACAAAACATCTTTTAAACTCATTATTAACCAAATAGTTCACACAATTATCATCAATTCAATCCAAATTAGAACACCCTAACCTAACAATCCCAATGTCTAATTGAATCAAACCATACATCAATCTACCTATTACCTAAGACCACATAATAGATACTAAAAGGAAGAGTCCCCCCTTAGCTCTATGAATTTCTTGAATGCTCTCCTTCCGGTTTCACGTTCTTGCCTCTTTCTCTTCTCTTGCCCTTTTCACGTGTTCTTCCTTTCTCTCCCCAAATGGTTCCTTTTCTTATTTTATGAAAAATAAAATAAAATGAATACAACTTAGTAAAAAGGCCTAACCAATAACACCCCTCTTTTACTAACATCACACCATAAGCCCAATAGCTCTTACTCCATCATTTTCCAATTAAATCCAAATAAAATACTAAAATTCCAATTATTTAATTTAAATCCAAATTAAATTAATAAACTGAAATTATGGGGTGTTACATGTTAGGCTGGGTCTCTCTGCATGGGCTAACTATGTATAACTTTGATTATTTGCGTATAACTCTGATTGCTTTTTATTGTGAATTATCATTATGAAGATGAATATTTGAAATAATGTTGATTGTGTATCTCTCCTAGTTTGCTTTTTGGATGTTTTGTGCAGAGATTGTTTTGGCCAAAATATTACCAAAGGGGGAGATTGTTAGGTTTTGGTTTCTTGATCGCATTTTGGTAAAACATAAAGCTCAACAAGATGTCGTAACATGTTGCTACGACATTGCAACCTGTGATTGTTTCTATTTCTAAATGATCAGTTACTACTGTTCTAGAAGATTTGTTTTGTTATTTGTGAATCAAGCAACACATTGAAGATTGGATTCTCTAAAGATTTGTTTCAAAGCTGAAGAGATAACAAAAGATTTTATTTGCTTGATTGGATGTCAAAAACTTTTTCCTTGTATTTGAATATTTGATTAAATTTGATAAGATCTGATTTGATTCTGCAAAAGGTTATAGCCAGATTTAATATTCAAGCCCAATGGTTTTACTAACTTATAAAAGGAGGAAACTAAACCTAAGAAGACAATGAAGAAAAGTAAGAAGAATTATTGTTGCAAGAGACTTAGGGTTTTGGGAGTCTTTATAGAGTATTATTTTTGTATGTCACTCATGTATATTTTGATGCATAGAGTTTGACTGATTGTTCATTATTCATTGTGATTTACTTATGAGCTTTTAAGTAAGAGTGTAATATGTGTAATTGGAAGTATGTCTTTTATCAATTGTTACTGTTGTTGACAATCACAGGGGTATGATTGAGGGAAGTGAGAGGAGAATCTCATTTCTAGGGGTGCCCTAGATAGAAGTTGTATAAGATACTTATTAGGTGATAAGTTGTAAACTAGGGTTGTTTAGCTTTGAAATAATAGTATCATAATGAATTTCCTTCTTGGCTTGGTAACCCCCAGAATAGATGAGTTGAACTGAATTGGGTTAACAATTGATTATGTCTTTAACCTTCTGCAATTTACTTCTGCATAATTTATTGTTTTGGTAAAAGTATTTTGTTTGCATATAATGTCTTAACATCTGTCTTGACATTGTGTTTCTTTTTTGTTGGGACATCCCTTTTCACATCTATTTGAAAGTTCTAGAATTTCAAACTATGTAGAAAATATCAGTATGGACTTATGCCCAGAATGAGAAGATGAGAAGTTCTGACGTATGGATTAGTTCTGAAAAGATTTTGTTTTATCTTCTTATAAGAAGTTTTGATGTTGATCAATTAGAATTTCTGATTCTGTTATTACTGACGTTTCATTATCTAAGTTGATTCAAAATTTCTTTTAAAGCAAAACAGCTGTCACCAGCTTTCCAGATGTTGAACACGTGTTCACTCTATTTGGACAAGTACGCGTGCAATTGAGGAGACGACGCCCTAGGTAACTGTGCAATTGATTCTATGTTTTTTTTGTAATCATATTCGTTCAAACACATATTGCATTTCATTTCAAATCCGTTTCTATATAAACTCATCTTCATAACAATTCATCTCTTTACATTCTCTCTCTTCATTCATTGTTTCTTTCGTTCATCTCTCTTTCTCATTGTTGCATAAACCCTAGTTTCTAAACCGAATCTCAGAGTATATTCATGCTTTCATCCTCAAATACTCAACAAAAAATGTCTTCTGCACATCTTGTTCAACACAAATATGGATATCATCCCCCGAAGACTTGTTCTATTCCACATGAGGAACTGGAAGTTCTATGCGAAACTATGGTGGACTTTGATAATCTGTTGGAACATGGTTTCAAAACCAAGGCTGCAATGCTGGTACAAGGTTGGTCAAATTACTTTGAAAGATTGGTTGGACCAGTTTATCCTCTCTTGGTGATGGATTTCTGGACTCATGCAACGGTTACTCCAACTGCTATCATCTCCTTCGTATTAGGGCATGAAGTTGTTGTGACTGAGAAGATGATAAGGAAGCTGTATGGTCTTGATGACTCAGATGGAATCACAGGTGCTTTTCCTGGTAGAGTTGATTGGGAAAAAGTTGATAAAGAATTGTCTTCTTCTAGATCTGCACCTCATCAGACTACTTCTTTGAAGCCTTCCTATAGAGTTTGGGCTGAGATTATTCTGGGATCTCTTTATCATAGAAAGCGATCTCTTGCCTCTACGTATGTAAACCAGGATCAGAAGTATGTACTTTTCTGCATTGGAAAAGGTACTAAGGTTAATCTCTCAAACATTCTATTTCAACATTTGAAGACAAATATTGAAGAATCAAGAGATGAAGAACGCAAGAAGTATCCAGATTTCAAGAAGAACACTATTCCTCTTGCCAGAATGATTTCAGATATTCTGATAGAAAGTGACTTGATGGATCTTCTGAGAGCTGTTGGTACACCCAAGTTCTTGACTGTCATTCAAGGACACATTCTGAATGCCTTTGATTTACAAAGGATGCTTCTGATTGAGAAGGTAACTTCTATTCCAAGAATATTTCCAGATATTCTGACTAGAAGAACCCGTGTTGAGAGCTTCTCTCAATTGTTTAAAGAAGAGCTTGACAAATCTGTTAAGCTTTATTTGAAGTCTTGTGTCAAAGCTCAATCTTATGTTGATCTTGCATGGATTCGAGGGAGAACTCTTCCATCTCTGGATGAGTTGAGAAAGAAAGAACAGAAGAAGAAAGAAAAGAGATTAAAGAGAAAGGCCTCAGAAGAAGGACCTAAGCCAGCTAAGAAGCAGAAGCTACCCTATGATCCTCTCAAGGTACAATATGATGAATACCGTGATAAGCGCATCAAGAAAGCTTTTCTTGCAGATGCTGCTGCATGTTCCTCTCATAAAAAGCCTCCTTCTTCTGAACCCCAAAATTCCTTCACCATTCCAAACAGTTTCCAACCACCTCCTTCTACCCAAATTCTGAACCCTGAACCACTAAATACCATTCCCCCAACACCTTCTGAAAATTCATCTTCATCCACCTTCACCACAAATTCTACACCTTCTCTAACTCATTCTTTACCTTCCAGAAAATCCAAACCCTATTACCTTCTGTACCCTGATTAATGATTCACCTTTTATCCTCCTGAACCCTCTTTTGATGTCTGTTTTGACCTTTTCATGCTTAAGTTCAGAACAAGGATGGAAACTTTGAGAGCTGCTGATAACTCCAAGTTGGATCATGCTGCTATTTGGAGCTTATGGAGAATCTTTAAGAAGGATTTTCAGTTTGATGCTATGAACATCCAGAAGAGATGCGTGGCTGAAGCATCTGGTTCTTCTGGTTGTCTCTTGGAAGTTGATGATGGTAGGTACTATCATCCAATCAGAAATTGGAGATCTCTTGAGGAGAAGGAGTTTGTAGATGAGCTGGAAGATGAACCTTGTCTCACAATGGTTGTATGGAAGCCTCAGTTTCTTATCCTGACTGGAGACTTTTAGTCCTTACTCTACTGGTTAAGGGAGAATCCCTCAAAGAAAGCACCAGATATGGTATATCCAGCTGTTGAATATCCTTCAGAAGTTGCTGCTCCTACACCTCCAAGGAATCTGGCTGAGATTCTTCAGGCTCTTGAGAATGAAGATTCTGATATCCCTGCTCCAGATTATACTGAAGATGCTTCTATGTCAGAAGCTGATGCTGAGAAGCAAAGTGCTGAGAATCATCCTGCTGAGAAACTTCCTGTACAGGAAAATCAAGATGATGTTCTCATGATAGATGCTACAGTTGAGCATGCTACTCCTCTGAATGATAGCTGTGAAGCTTCTTCTGATGAACCTTCTCTTCTGGTGAAAACAACGGAGGCTCTTCAAAAGAATCAAGCTGATCTAGCTTCTCATTTGGATAAGCATGAAGATACTCACAATGAGTTTCGCTCATTCATGAAGATGCAGACTGAAAGCACTTCTGAGATTCAAAACCTTCTGGCCAAGATATTCTTTAGGCTAGGCTAGTCGTAGTATTTTGGTCTTAGTTGTTTTCTTATTTCTTGCATCTGTTTCTTGCATCTGCTTCTCTCCTTCTGTATCTTCTGATATTTTTGTTGAATCAATGAAACATTATCTTCTCTCATATTGTTTACTTTTCATCTGAATCTTTTATATGCTTTTTGATGTTATGACAAAAAGGGGGGGAAAACGTGATAATTGATTTGATTTATTATATCAGTTGCTGGGAGTAAGTCTCAACATTCCTAACAATATTTGCAAGTTCCATGTCTTTGATATTTTTTGCAGGATTGAAGATATTCTAAAAAAGCTCAACATGAGAAGCAAAGACATGAGGAAAAACAATTCTATAAAGAAACATGCTCTTGGAAATTGAAGCAAGCTTAGTGCTGTGAAGCTTCAAGATTAGATGCAAGAAGGAAGAATATTCTGATATTCTCGTGGCAGAATATGCTCTAACACATTCTTATCCCTTATATATTCTGATACATATTTCTTTTAAGAACTTATCAAAGTGTGCTCTGATATTGTTTAGCATTGCTCTGATATATGTTCTTTCTTAAAAAATGTTCTGATTCATTCATGCTCTGACTTTTGTCGTCTAGTTTGTTCTGAAACATTTCAAGATGTAAAGATGCTCTGATGATGCTCTGGTACATTCAAGAATGTTCTAATACAATCAAGCATGCAATGATTCAAGAAGAAATTCAAAGCTCTGAAGCTGTCCTATGGAAGCAAGAAGCAGAAGCTCTGAATGTTCTGAAGTTCTAGGCTAATGTGAACGTCTCTACTAAAATGGAAAATACTCAGGGAAGTCTTTTATTTGTAAATTCTTCCAGTAGTTATTTCAGGGGGAGATTGTTAATCTCAGGGGAGATTGTTAATCTCAGGGGGAGACATATTCACACACTATGTTTATATGCTTATGCTATAACTGTGTAATTGTCTTTAGTCATTTGATATTCTGATTGCAAATTCATATCAATTATATATGTTTTTGTCATCATCAAAAAGGGGGAGATTGTTAGAACAAGAATTGTTCTGATCAATATTCTTAGTTTTGATGATAACAATATATATGAATTTTGTATAAGACAATGTGGTACTCTAATCCTATGCCTTTTCCATTTCAGGAAATATATAAAGAGTATGTACAATTCAGCGCAAGAAGCACTGACTCAGAAGGTTCAAGTATGCAACATCAGAACATGCTCTCGCAAGACATCAGAAGATGGTCAAGCAGAATCAAAACATGGTCTATTGAAGCATCAGAAGAACTTGAGATCAGAAGCAGAAGCACTGAAGTTGTTATGGTATCACGCTAGAAGCACTTCAAAGTCAGAAGACAAGAAGATGCTCTGCACCAAGCTGTTTGACTCTGATTAATTCAAACGTTGAATCTACAAACATCAGATCAGAAGCAAGTACAAGATGGCAGGCTACGCTGACTGACAAAAGGAACGTTAGAAGCTATTAAAGGCAAAGTCAGTTAAAGCAGGAAAAGCAAGGCTCGAGATAGTTGACAAAAGAGTGAAACATTAAATGCAATATTGTACGGATCACGCAACACATTAAATGCTCCCAACGGTCATCTTCTCAAAATGCCTATAAATAGTGAAGTTCTGATCAGAAGCAAGGTTACCAATTTACGAACAACTCTTTCATACTTGCTGAAGCGCTGTCAAATTAAAGAGCTATCAAACTTCATCTTCAACCTCACTTCATTGTAATATCTTAGTGAGATTTAAGCTTAGAATTTAAGAGAAATATCACAGTTGTGATTATAGCTTATTAAGAAGCATTGTAATACTCTTGTAAGAATTTGTTTACATTAATTTGTAAAAGGTTCCTAGAGTGATCAAGGTGTGATCAGAATACTCTAGAAGACTTAGAAGGTATCTAAGTGGAAAACCATTGTAATCAAGGTTGATTAGTGGATTAAATCCTCAGATGAGGTAAATCACTCTAAGGGGGTGGACTAGAGTAGTTTCGTTAACAACGAACCAGGATAAAAATCATTGTGCAATTGTTTTTATCTTAAGAGTTTTTAAAGTCACACTTATTCAAACCCCCCCTTTTCTAAGTGTTTTTCTATCCTTCAAAAACCATTGCAGTTGTAGGTACGCTAAAACCCCAACCCCATTCTGCATTCATCTAAATCCAAACCAAAATCGACGAGCCAATGACTGCGCCAATATTGATTGAGAATTAAAGCCATTTAAAAAATAAAATTTCTTTTTCTTCTCCGTCTCATCATTGTCATCAAACTGGTCAGCACCAAAAGATGAGATGCACGGTTTGATATCGTCGGTTCCAAGAGCAATCAGGTTGAGTGATATAAAATAAGCTAAATTTGGCTTAATGTTGATAGAAACCACTAGCATCTCACAAAGGCTTCAATTATGGTGCAACAACATAAAGAGTTAATAGTTTCATTCCCTGCAAAGTACACAAATAAGTACGATTAAAAGGTTTAGCCCACATATTAGTTTATCCTTTTATTCTTGACTATTGCTTAATTATGAATTTAATAAAAATATTTTATAAGATGAAAAATATTATATTTATTCATATATCTAGTAATTTTTGTTTATAATATGTAGTTTAATTATGGTATTGAACAAACATTACCATATGCCATAGATGTCTACAAAGATAATCAAAGTGTAAGCTTTACAAAAATAATCAATTTTAAATATGCAATGCATTAACATTAAAAAATAAATGTTTTGTATCTAAAGCGATACATATTGGTTTTGAAATTATTTTACAACTTGTTTTTTTCCACGCACACACGGGAAGTTATAAACTTTTTTTGTATGTATACCTCTTAGCAATCCATAGATATACAATGAATTTGATCATACTATGAATAAGCCAATTAAATAATAAAGATGACCCTTATTCATATTATCTGGTAGCCAACTAAGATTTCCATTTTTGTAGTAACTTTTGTGACAACAATAAAAAGAAATGTAGTCACATAGTTTCCCAATGCATTAATGGTCAGTGAAAGGGAAGATATAATACTTATCATTGCATCAGGTGCCTCGCCATAAAAGAAATACATCTGACCAATTCTTGTGAAAACTTCAGCTGCACCAAAGAGGAAATATTGTACTACTTTCCAAAATAATGGAATAGGAATGGTATCGTGATCATAATAGATATGTTTTTGTATGTACGGAGCTTTAAACTTAGGATAATTTGTTGAACCATTATATTGCCTTGTAACACAAATGTTATTGCCATTTGACTTAATACCACTGCAAAGGCTATTTGTGATGGCCAAACAAGAAGTATCCGGATAACCAATTTGAACTCCTTAACATGTGTTACGGTGCAAAGCCTCTATGGATTGGTACATCGCTAGTCTAGTATGATTACTTCTCTATTACTTCATTTTCCAAACACCTTGATTTATAACAGAATTTGAAGCCATCATTTTCATTGCAATACTACTTCTCATCACAAAAAGTAAATATAAACATGGTTTTGATATCTAACGTCAATTCATTTGTATGATCAAGTTTGCAGATCCCTTTGATATTAAACTGCAAATTTGTAGTCTTATAAAGATACTTTTCATCTAGATCTTTTAGCGCATGTTTCTCAAATGTCACAAATATAACTTGACATTTGCTTGTAATGGGACTTTCACCATGTATTTGAAGTCTATACCATTGACTTTTGATGGAGAAAAATATATAAGTGAAAACCATTGCAGTTGTAGGTACACTAAAACCTCAACCCCATCATGCATTCATCTAAATCCAAACCAAGATCGGCGAGCCAATGACTGCGCCAATATTGATTGAGAATTAAAGCCATTTGAAAAATAAATTTTCTTTTTCTTCTCCGTCTCATCATTGTCACCAAACTGGTCAGCACCAACAGATAAGATGCACGGTTTGATATCGTCGGTTCCAAGAGCAATCAAGTTGAGTGATATAAAACAAGCTAAATTTGGCTTAATGTTGATGGAAACTATTAGCATCTCACAAAGGCTTCAATTATTGTGCAACAACATAAAGAGGTAATTGTTTCATTCCCTGTAAATACACAAATAACTACGATTAAAAGGTCTAACCCACATATTAATTTATCCTTTTATTCTTGACAATTGCTTAATTATGAATTTAATAAAAATATTTTATAAGATGAAAGATATTATATTTATTCATATATGTAGTAATTTTTGTTTATAATATGTAGTTTAATTATGGTATTGAACTAAAATTACCATATGCCATAGATGTCTACCAAGATAATCAAAGTGTAAGCTTTATAAATATAATCAATTTTAAATATGCAATGCATTAACATTAAAAAATAAATGTTTTGTATCTAAAGCGATACATATTGGTTTTGAAATTATTCTATAACTTGTTTTTTTCCACGCACACACGAGAAGTTATAAACTTTTTTTGTATGTATACCTCTTAGCAATCCATAGATATACAATGAATTTGCTCACACTATGAATAAGCCAATTAAATAATAAAGATGACCCTTATTCATATTATCTGGTAGCCAACTAAGATTTCCATTTTTGTAGTAACATTTGTGACAATAATAAAAAGAAATGTAGTCACATAGTTTCCCAATGCATTAATGGTCAGTGAAAGGGAAGATAAGAAACTTATCATTGCATCAGGTGCCTCGCCATGAAAGAAATACATCTGACCAATTCTTGTGAAAACTTCAGCTGCACCAAAGAGGAAATACTCTAATACTTTCCAAAAGAATGGAATAGGAATGGTATCGTGATCATAGTAGATATGTTTTTGAACTAAGTCGAGACAGACGACTTTTAGATTGCTGACCACGATGATGGAAAAGATAGAGATGACTAGGCTTATTCCAATTATTTGAAGTTGTGTTAATCCGTTTTCATGGAAAGTATACTTTCTTGCAAAGGGGATAATGATCACAAAATATGACACTTAGATGGTCATAAAATGAGAGGTGTATGTACGAAGCTTTAAACATAGGATAATTTGTTGAACCATTGTATTTCTCTGTAACACAAATGTTATTACCATTTGACTTAATACAACTGCAAAGACTATTTGTGATGGCCAAACAGGAAGTATACGGATAACCGATTTGAGCTCCTTAAATTGTGTTACGGTGCAAAGCCTCCATGGATTGGTACATCGCTAGTCTAGTATGATTCTTTCTCTATTACTTCCTTATCCATACACCTGGATCCATAACTGAATTTGAAGCCATCATTTTCATTGCAATACTACTCCTCATCACAAAAAATAAATATAAACATGGTTTTGATATCTAACTTCAATTCATTTGTATGATCAAGTTTGCAGATCCCTTTGATATTAGACTGCAAATTTGTAGGCTTATAAAGATACTTTTCATCTGGATCTTTTAGCATATGTTTCTCACATGTCACAAATATAACTTAACATTTGATTGTAATGGGACTTTCACCATGTATTTTAATTCTTTACCATTGAATTTCGATGGAGAAAAATATATAAGTGAAAACCATTGCAATTGTAGGTACATCGAAACCCCAATCCCATCCTGCATTCATCTAAATCCAAACCATGATCGACGAGCCAATGACTGCGCCAATATTGATTGAGAACTAAAGCCATTAAAAATAATTTTTCTTTTCTTCTCCGTCTCATCATTGTCATCAAACTAGTCAGCACCAAAAGATGAGATGCGCGGTTTGATATTTTCGGTTCCAAGAGTAGTCAAGTTAAGTGATATAAAACAAGCTAAATTTGTCTTAATGTTGGATGGAAACCATTAGCATCTCACAAATGCTTCAATTATGGTGCAACAACATAGAGAGTTAGTAGTTTCATTCCCTGCAAAGTACACAAATAACTACGATTAAAAGGGCTAACCCACATATTAGTTTATCCTTTTATTTTTGACTATTGCTTAGTTATGAATTTAGTAAAAATTATTATAAGCAGGAAGATGTTATATTTATCCAGATGTGTAGTAATTTTTGTTTATAATATGTAGTTTAATTATGGTATTGAACTAACATTACCATATGCCATAGATGTCTACAAAGATAATCAAAGTGTAAGCTTTACAAAAATAATCAATTTTAAATATGCAATGCATTAACATTAAAAAAATAAATGTTTTGGATCTATAGCGATACATATTGGTTTTGAAATTATTTTATAACTTGTTTTTTGCACACACACACGGGAAGTTATAAACTTTTTTTGTATGTATACCTCTTAGCAATCCATAGATATACAATGAATTTGATCACACTAAGAATAAGCCAATTAAATAATAAAGATGACCCTTATTTATATTATCTGGTCACCAACTAAGATTTCCATTTTTGTAGTAACTTTTGTGACAACAATAAAAAGAAATGTAGTCACATAGTTTCCCAATGCATTAATGGTCAGTGAAAGGGAAGATAACATACTTATCATTGCATCAGGTGCCTCGCCATATAAGAAATACATCTGGC
This sequence comes from Vicia villosa, assembly GCF_029867415.1. Classification (NCBI taxonomy): domain Eukaryota; kingdom Viridiplantae; phylum Streptophyta; class Magnoliopsida; order Fabales; family Fabaceae; genus Vicia; species Vicia villosa. The sequence goes on along the minus strand of NC_081184.1, from coordinate 8,803,485 downwards.
CAATTCTTGTGAAAATTCAGCTGCACCAAAGAGGAAATATTGTATTACTTTCCAAAATAATGGAATAGGAATAGTATCGTGATCATAGTAGATATGTTTTTGAACTAAGTCGAGACAAACGACTTTTAGATTGCTGACCACGATGATGGCAAAGATAGATTTGATTAGGCTTATTTCAATTCTTTGAAGTTGTGTTAATCCATTTTCATGGCAGGTATACTTTCTTGCAAAGGGGACAATGATGCAATCATAGATTGGATCACAGAAGATGACACTTTGATGGTAAAAAAGGGAGAGGTGTATGTACGGAGCTTTAAACTTAGGATAATTTGTTGAACCATTGTATTGCCTTGTAACACAAATGTTATTCCCATTTGACTTAATACTACTGCAAAGGCAATTTGTGATGGCCAAACAGGAAGTATCCGGATAACCGATTTAAGCTCCTTAACATGTGTTACGGTGCAAAGCCTCTATGGATTGGTACATCGCTAGTATAGTATGATTATTTCTCTATTACTTCCTTCTCCAAACACCTGGAATCATAACAGAATTTGAAGCCATCATTTTTATTGCAATACTACTTTTCATCACAAAAAGTAAATATAAACATGGTTTTGATATCTAACTTCAATTCATTGGTATGATCAAGTTTGTAGATATTAGACTGCAAATTTGTAGTCTTATAAAGATATCTTTCATCTGTAACTTTCAACGTATGTTTCTCAAATATCACAAATATAACTTGACATTTGCTTGTAATGGGACTTTCACCATGTATTTGAAGTCTATACCATTGACTTTCGATGGAGAAAATTATATAAGTGAAAACCAGTGCAGTTGTACCCATCATGCATTCATCTAAATCCAAACCAAGATCGATGAGCCAATGACCGCGCCAATATTGATTGAGAACTAAAGCCATTTGAAAAATAAATTTTCTTTTTCTTCTCCGTCTCATCATTGTCATCAAACTGGTTAGCACCAAAAGATGAGATGTGCAATTTGATATCGTCGGTTCCAAGAGCAATGAAGTTGAGTGATATAAAACAAGCTAAATTTGACTTAATGTTGATGGAAACCATTAGCATCTCACAAAGCCTTCAATTTTGGTGCAACAACATCAAGAGTTAATAGTTTCATTCCCTGCAAAGTACACAAATAACTACAATTAAAAGGTCTAGCCCACATATTAGTGTATCCTTTTATTCTTGACTATTGCTTAATTATGAATTTAATAAAAATATTTTATAAGATGAAAGATATTATATTTATTCATATATGTAGTAATTTTTGTTTATAATATGTAGTTTAATTATGGTATTGAACTAACATTACCATATGCCATAGATGTCTACAAAGATAATCAAAGTGTAAGCTTTACAAAAATAATCAATTTTAAATATGCAATGCATTAACATTAAAAAGATAAATATTTTGTATCTAAACCGATACATATTGGTTTTGAAATTATTTTATAACTTGTTTTTTGCACGCACACACGGGAAGTTATAAACTTTTATTGTATGTATACCTCCTAGCAATCCATAGATATACAATGAATTTGATCACACTAAGAATAAGCCAATTAAATAATAAAGATGACCCTTTTTCATATTATCTGGTAACCAACTAAGATTTCCATTTTTGTAGTAACTTTTGTGACAACAATAAAAAGAAATGTAGTCACATAGTTTCCCAATGCATTAATGGTCAGTGAAAGGGAAGATAACATACTTATCATTGCATCAGGTGCCTTGCCATAAAAGAAATACATCTGACCAAATCTTGTGAAAATTCAGCTGCACCAAAGAGGAAATACTGTACTACTTTCCAAAATAATGGAATAGGAATGGTATCGTGATTATAGTAGATATGTTTTTGAACTAAGTCGAGACATACGACTTTTAGATTGCTGACCACGATGATGGAAAAGATAGAGATGACTAGGCTTATTCCAATTCTTTGAATTTGTGTTAATCCGTTTTCATGGCAGGTATACTTTCTTGCAAAGGGGACAATGATCCAATCATAGATTGGATCACAGAAGATGACACTTAGATGGTCAAAAAGGGAGAGGTGTATGTATGGAGCTTTAAACTTAGGATAATTTGTTGAACCATTGTATTGCCTTGTAACACAAATGTTATTCCCATTTGACTTAATACCACTGCAAAGGCTATTTGTGATGGCCAAACAGGAAGTATCCGGATAACCGATTTGAGCTCCTTAACATGTGTTACGGTGCAAAGCCTTTATGGATTGATACATCGCTAGTCTAGTATGATTATTTCTCTATTACTTCCTTATCCAAACACCTGGAATCATAACAGAATTTGAAGCCATCATTTTCATTGCAATACTACTTCTCATCACAAAAAGTAAATATCAACATGGTTTTGATATCTAACTTCAATTCATTTGTATGATCAAGTTTGCAGATCCCTTTGGTATTAAACTGCAAATTTGTAGTCTTATAAAGATACTTTTCATCTGGATCTTTCAGCGTATGTTTCTCAAATGTCACAAATATAACTTGACATTTGCTTGTAATGGGACTTTCACCATGTATTTGAAGTCTATACCATTGACTATCGATGGAGAAAATTATATAAGTGAAAACCATTGCAGTTGTAGGTACACTAGAACCCCAACCCCATCATGCTTTCATCTAAATCCAAACCAAGATCGACGAGCCAATGACTGCGCCAATATTGATTGAGAACTAAAGCCATTTGAAAAATAAATTTTCTTTTTCTTCTCCGTCTCATCATTGTCATCAAACTGGTCAGCACCAAAAGATGAGATGTGCGGTTTGATATCGTCGGTTACAAGAGCAATGAAGTTGAGTGATATTAAACAAGCTAAATTTGACTTAATGTTGATGGAAACCATTAGCATCTCACAAAGCCTTCAATTTTGGTGCAACAACATAAAGAGTTAATAGTTTCATTCCCTGCAAAGTACACAAATAACTACGATTAAAAGGTCTAACCCACATATTAGTGTATCCTTTTATTCTTGAATATTGCTTAATTATGAATTTAATAAAAATATTTTATAAGATGAAAGATATTATATTTATTCATATATGTAGTAATTTTTGTTTATAATATGTAGTTTAATTATGGTATTGAACTAACATTACCATATGCCATAGATGTCTACAAAGATAATCAAAGTGTAAGCTTTACAAAAATAATCAATTTTAAATATGCAATGCATTAACATTAAAAAAATAAATGTTTTGTATCTAAAGCGATACATATATTGGTTTTGAAATTATTTTATAACTTGTTTTTTGCACGCACACACGGGAAGTTATAAACTTTTATTGTATGTATACCTCTTAGCAATCCATAGATATACAATGAATTTGATCACACTAAGAATAAGCCAATTAAATAATAAAGATGACCCTTATTCATATTATCTGGTAACCAACTAAGATTTCCATTTTTGTAGTAACTTTTGTGACAACAATAAAAAGAAATGTAGTCACATAGTTTCCCAATGAATTAATGGTCAGTGAAAGGGAAGATAACATACTTATCATTGCATCAGGTGCCTCGCCATAAAAGAAATACATCTGACCAAATCTTGTGAAAATTCAGCTGCACCAAAGAGGAAATATTGTACTACTTTCCAAAATAATGGAATAGGAATGGTATCGTGATCATAGTAGATATGTTTTTGAACTAAGTCGAGACAGACGACTTTTAGATTGCTGACAACGATGATGGAAAAGACAGAGATGACTAGGCTTATTCCAATTCTTTGAAGTTGTGTTAATCCGTTTTCATGGCAGGTATACTTTCTTGCAAAGGGGACAATGATGCAATCATAGATTGGATCACAGAAGATGACACTTAGATGGTCAAAAAGGGAGAGGTGTATGTACGGAGCTTTAAACTTAGGATAATTTGTTGAACCATTGTATTGCCTTGTAACACAAATGTTATTCCCATTTGACTTAATACCACTGCAAAGGCTATTTGTGATGGCCAAACAGGAAGTATCCGGATAACCGATTTGAGCTCCTTAACATGTGTTACGGTGCAAAGCCTTTATGGATTGATACATCGCTAGTCTAGTATGATTATTTCTCTATTACTTCCTTATCCAAACACCTGGAATCATAACAGAATTCGAAGCCATCATTTTCATTGCAATACTACTTCTCATCACAAAAAGTAAATATCAACATGGTTTTGATATCTAACTTCAATTCATTTGTATGATCAAGTTTGCAGATCCCTTTGGTATTAAACTGCAAATTTGTAGTCTTATAAAGATACTTTTCATCTGGATCTTTCAGCGTATGTTTCTCAAATGTCACAAATATAACTTGACATTTGCTTGTAATGGGACTTTCACCATGTATTTGAAGTCTATACCATTGACTATCGATGGAGAAAATTATATAAGTGAAAACCATTGCAGTTGTAGGTACACTAGAACCCCAACCCCATCATGCTTTCATCTAAATCCAAACCAAGATCGACGAGCCAATGACTGCGCCAATATTGATTGAGAACTAAAGCCATTTGAAAAATAAATTTTCTTTTTCTTCTCCGTCTCATCATTGTCATCAAACTGGTCAGCACCAAAAGATGAGATGTGCGGTTTGATATCGTCGGTTACAAGAGCAATGAAGTTGAGTGATATTAAACAAGCTAAATTTGACTTAATGTTGATGGAAACCATTAGCATCTCACAAAGCCTTCAATTTTGGTGCAACAACATAAAGAGTTAATAGTTTCATTCCCTGCAAAGTACACAAATAACTACGATTAAAAGGTCTAACCCACATATTAGTGTATCCTTTTATTCTTGACTATTGCTTAATTATGAATTTAATAAAAATATTTTATAAGATGAAAGATATTATATTTATTCATATATGTAGTAATTTTTGTTTATAATATGTAGTTTAATTATGGTATTGAACTAACATTACCATATGCCATAGATGTCTACAAAGATAATCAAAGTGTAAGCTTTACAAAAATAATCAATTTTAAATATGCAATGCATTAACATTAAAAAAATAAATGTTTTGTATCTAAAGCGATACATATATTGGTTTTGAAATTATTTTATAACTTGTTTTTTGCACGCACACACGGGAAGTTATAAACTTTTATTGTATGTATACCTCTTAGCAATCCATAGATATACAATGAATTTGATCACACTAAGAATAAGCCAATTAAATAATAAAGATGACCCTTATTCATATTATCTGGTAACCAACTAAGATTTCCATTTTTGTAGTAACTTTTGTGACAACAATAAAAAGAAATGTAGTCACATAGTTTCCCAATGAATTAATGGTCAGTGAAAGGGAAGATAACATACTTATCATTGCATCAGGTGCCTCGCCATAAAAGAAATACATCTGACCAAATCTTGTGAAAATTCAGCTGCACCAAAGAGGAAATATTGTACTACTTTCCAAAATAATGGAATAGGAATGGTATCGTGATCATAGTAGATATGTTTTTGAACTAAGTCGAGACAGACGACTTTTAGATTGCTGACAACGATGATGGAAAAGACAGAGATGACTAGGCTTATTCCAATTCTTTGAAGTTGTGTTAATCCGTTTTCATGGCAGGTATACTTTCTTGCAAAGGGGACAATGATGCAATCATAGATTGGATCACAGAAGATGACACTTAGATGGTCAAAAAGGGAGAGGTGTATGTACGGAGCTTTAAACTTAGGATAATTTGTTGAACCATTGTATTGCCTTGTAACACAAATGTTATTCCCATTTGACTTAATACCACTGCAAAGGCTATTTGAGATGGCCAAACAGGAAGTATCCGGATAACCGATTTGAGCTCCTTAACATGTGTTACGGTGCAAAGCCTTTATGGATTGGTACATCGCTAGTCTAGTATGATTATTTCTCTATTACTTCCTTATCCAAACACCTGGAATCATAACAGAATTTGAAGCCATCATTTTCATTGCAATACTACTTCTCATCACAAAAAGTAAATATAAACATGGTTTTGATATCTAACTTCAATTCATTTGTATGATCAAGTTTGCAGATCCCTTTGGTATTAAACTGCAAATTTGTAGTCTTATAAAGATACTTTTCATCTGGATCTTTCAGCGTATGTTTCTCAAATGTCACAAATATAACTTGACATTTGCTTGTAATGGGACTTTCACCATGTATTTGAAGTCTATACCATTGACTATCGATGGAGAAAATTATATAAGTGAAAACCATTGCAGTTGTAGGTACACTAGAACCCCAACCCCATCATGCTTTCATCTAAATCCAAACCAAGATCGACGAGCCAATGACTGCGCCAATATTGATTGAGAACTAAAGCCATTTGAAAAATAAATTTTCTTTTTCTTCTCCGTCTCATCATTGTCATCAAACTGGTCAGCACCAAAAGATGAGATGTGCGGTTTGATATCGTCGGTTACAAGAGCAATGAAGTTGAGTGATATTAAACAAGCTAAATTTGACTTAATGTTGATGGAAACCATTAGCATCTCACAAAGCCTTCAATTTTGGTGCAACAACATAAAGAGTTAATAGTTTCATTCCCTGCAAAGTACACAAATAACTACGATTAAAAGGTCTAACCCACATATTAGTGTATCCTTTTATTCTTGAATATTGCTTAATTATGAATTTAATAAAAATATTTTATAAGATGAAAGATATTATATTTATTCATATATGTAGTAATTTTTGTTTATAATATGTAGTTTAATTATGGTATTGAACTAACATTACCATATGCCATAGATGTCTACAAAGATAATCAAAGTGTAAGCTTTACAAAAATAATCAATTTTAAATATGCAATGCATTAACATTAAAAAAATAAATGTTTTGTATCTAAAGCGATACATATATTGGTTTTGAAATTATTTTATAACTTGTTTTTTGCACGCACACACGGGAAGTTATAAACTTTTATTATATGTATACCTCCTAGCAATCCATAGATATACAATGAATTTGATCACACTAAGAATAAGCCAATTAAATAATAAAGATGACCCTTATTCATATTATCTGGTAACCAACTAAGATTTCCATTTTTGTAGTAACTTTTGTGACAACAATAAAAAGAAATGTAGTCACATAGTTTCCCAATGCATTAATGGTCAGTGAAAGGGAAGATAACATACTTATCATTGCATCAGGTGCCTTGCCATAAAAGAAATACATCTGACCAAATCTTGTGAAAATTCAGCTGCACCAAAGAGGAAATACTGTACTACTTTCCAAAATAATGGAATAGGAATGGTATCGTGATTATAGTAGATATGTTTTTGAACTAAGTCGAGACATACGACTTTTAGATTGCTGACCACGATGATGGAAAAGATAGAGATGACTAGGCTTATTCCAATTCTTTGAATTTGTGTTAATCCGTTTTCATGGCAGGTATACTTTCTTGCAAAGGGGACAATGATACAATCATAGATTGGATCACAGAAGATGACACTTAGATGGTCAAAAAGGGAGAGGTGTATGTACGGAGCTTTAAACTTAGGATAATTTGTTGAACCATTGTATTGCCTTGTAACACAAATGTTATTCCCATTTGACTTAATACCACTGCAAAGGCTATTTGAGATGGCCAAACAGGAAGTATCCGGATAACCGATTTGAGCTCCTTAACATGTGTTACGGTGCAAAGCCTTTATGGATTGATACATCGCTAGTCTAGTATGATTATTTCTCTATTACTTCCTTATCCAAACACCTGGAATCATAACAGAATTTGAAGCCATCATTTTCATTGCAATACTACTTCTCATCACAAAAAGTAAATATCAACATGGTTTTGATATCTAACTTCAATTCATTTGTATGATCAAGTTTGCAGATCCCTTTGGTATTAAACTGCAAATTTGTAGTCTTATAAAGATACTTTTCATCTGGATCTTTCAGCGTATGTTTCTCAAATGTCACAAATATAACTTGACATTTGCTTGTAATGGGACTTTCACCATGTATTTGAAGTCTATACCATTGACTATCGATGGAGAAAATTATATAAGTGAAAACCATTGCAGTTGTAGGTACACTAGAACCCCAACCCCATCATGCTTTCATCTAAATCCAAACCAAGATCGACGAGCCAATGACTGCGCCAATATTGATTGAGAACTAAAGCCATTTGAAAAATAAATTTTCTTTTTCTTCTCCGTCTCATCATTGTCATCAAACTGGTCAGCACCAAAAGATGAGATGTGCGGTTTGATATCGTCGGTTACAAGAGCAATGAAGTTGAGTGATATTAAACAAGCTAAATTTGACTTAATGTTGATGGAAACCATTAGCATCTCACAAAGCCTTCAATTTTGGTGCAACAACATAAAGAGTTAATAGTTTCATTCCCTGCAAAGTACACAAATAACTACGATTAAAAGGTCTAACCCACATATTAGTGTATCCTTTTATTCTTGAATATTGCTTAATTATGAATTTAATAAAAATATTTTATAAGATGAAAGATATTATATTTATTCATATATGTAGTAATTTTTGTTTATAATATGTAGTTTAATTATGGTATTGAACTAACATTACCATATGCCATAGATGTCTACAAAGATAATCAAAGTGTAAGCTTTACAAAAATAATCAATTTTAAATATGCAATGCATTAACATTAAAAAAATAAATGTTTTGTATCTAAAGCGATACATATATTGGTTTTGAAATTATTTTATAACTTGTTTTTTGCACGCACACACGGGAAGTTATAAACTTTTATTGTATGTATACCTCCTAGCAATCCATAGATATACAATGAATTTGATCACACTAAGAATAAGCCAATTAAATAATAAAGATGACCCTTATTCATATTATCTGGTAACCAACTAAGATTTCCATTTTTGTAGTAACTTTTGTGACAACAATAAAAAGAAATGTAGTCACATAGTTTCCCAATGCATTAATGGTCAGTGAAAGGGAAGATAACATACTTATCATTGCATCAGGTGCCTTGCCATAAAAGAAATACATCTGACCAAATCTTGTGAAAATTCAGCTGCACCAAAGAGGAAATACTGTACTACTTTCCAAAATAATGGAATAGGAATGGTATCGTGATTATAGTAGATATGTTTTTGAACTAAGTCGAGACATACGACTTTTAGATTGCTGACCACGATGATGGAAAAGATAGAGATGACTAGGCTTATTCCAATTCTTTGAATTTGTGTTAATCCGTTTTCATGGCAGGTATACTTTCTTGCAAAGGGGACAATGATACAATCATAGATTGGATCACAGAAGATGACACTTAGATGGTCAAAAAGGGAGAGGTGTATGTACGGAGCTTTAAACTTAGGATAATTTGTTGAACCATTGTATTGCCTTGTAACACAAATGTTATTCCCATTTGACTTAATACCACTGCAAAGGCTATTTGAGATGGCCAAACAGGAAGTATCCGGATAACCGATTTGAGCTCCTTAACATGTGTTACGGTGCAAAGCCTTTATGGATTGATACATCGCTAGTCTAGTATGATTATTTCTCTATTACTTCCTTATCCAAACACCTGGAATCATAACAGAATTTGAAGCCATCATTTTCATTGCAATACTACTTCTCATCACAAAAAGTAAATATCAACATGGTTTTGATATCTAACTTCAATTCATTTGTATGATCAAGTTTGCAGATCCCTTTGGTATTAAACTACAAATTTGTAGTCTTATAAAGATACTTTTCATCTGGATCTTTCAGCGTATGTTTCTCAAATGTCACAAATATAACTTGACATTTGCTTGTAATGGGACTTTCACCATGTATTTGAAGTCTATACCATTGACTATCGATGGAGAAAATTATATAAGTGAAAACCATTGCAGTTGTAGGTACACTAGAACCCCAACCCCATCATGCTTTCATCTAAATCCAAACCAAGATCGACGAGCCAATGACTGCGCCAATATTGATTGAGAACTAAAGCCATTTGAAAAATAAATTTTCTTTTTCTTCTCCGTCTCATCATTGTCATCAAACTGGTCAGCACCAAAAGATGAGATGTGCGGTTTGATATCGTCGGTTACAAGAGCAATGAAGTTGAGTGATATTAAACAAGCTAAATTTGACTTAATGTTGATGGAAACCATTAGCATCTCACAAAGCCTTCAATTTTGGTGCAACAACATAAAGAGTTAATAGTTTCATTCCCTGCAAAGTACACAAATAACTACGATTAAAAGGTCTAATCCACATATTAGTGTATCCTTTTATTCTTGAATATTGCTTAATTATGAATTTAATAAAAATATTTTATAAGATGAAAGATATTATATTTATTCATATATGTAGTAATTTTTGTTTATAATATGTAGTTTAATTATGGTATTGAACTAACATTACCATATGCCATAGATGTCTACAAAGATAATCAAAGTGTAAGCTTTACAAAAATAATCAATTTTAAATATGCAATGCATTAACATTAAAAAAATAAATGTTTTGTATCTAAAGCGATACATATATTGGTTTTGAAATTATTTTATAACTTGTTTTTTGCACGCACACACGGGAAGTTATAAACTTTTATTATATGTATACCTCCTAGCAATCCATAGATATACAATGAATTTGATCACACTAAGAATAAGCCAATTAAATAATAAAGATGACCCTTATTCATATTATCTGGTAACCAACTAAGATTTCCATTTTTGTAGTAACTTTTGTGACAACAATAAAAAGAAATGTAGTCACATAGTTTCCCAATGCATTAATGGTCAGTGAAAGGGAAGATAACATACTTATCATTGCATCAGGTGCCTTGCCATAAAAGAAATACATCTGACCAAATCTTGTGAAAATTCAGCTGCACCAAAGAGGAAATACTGTACTACTTTCCAAAATAATGGAATAGGAATGGTATCGTGATTATAGTAGATATGTTTTTGAACTAAGTCGAGACATACGACTTTTAGATTGCTGACCACGATGATGGAAAAGATAGAGATGACTAGGCTTATTCCAATTCTTTGAATTTGTGTTAATCCGTTTTCATGGCAGGTATACTTTCTTGCAAAGGGGACAATGATACAATCATAGATTGGATCACAGAAGATGACACTTAGATGGTCAAAAAGGGAGAGGTGTATGTACGGAGCTTTAAATTTAGGATAATTTGTTGAACCATTGTATTGCCTTGTAACACAAATGTTATTCCCATTTGACTTAATACCACTGCAAAGGCTATTTGAGATGGCCAAACAGGAAGTATCCGGATAACCGATTTGAGCTCCTTAACATGTGTTACGGTGCAAAGCCTTTATGGATTGATACATCGCTAGTCTAGTATGATTATTTCTCTATTACTTCCTTATCCAAACACCTGGAATCATAACAGAATTTGAAGCCATCATTTTCATTGCAATACTACTTCTCATCACAAAAAGTAAATATCAACATGGTTTTGATATCTAACTTCAATTCATTTGTATGATCAAGTTTGCAGATCCCTTTGGTATTAAACTGCAAATTTGTAGTCTTATAAAGATACTTTTCATCTGGATCTTTCAGCGTATGTTTCTCAAATGTCACAAATATAACTTGACATTTGCTTGTAATGGGACTTTCACCATGTATTTGAAGTCTATACCATTGACTATCGATGGAGAAAATTATATAAGTGAAAACCATTGCAGTTGTAGGTACACTAGAACCCTTACCCCATCATGCTTTCATCTAAATCCAAACCAAGATTGACGAGCCAATGACTGCACCAATATTGATTGAGAACTAAAGCCATTTGAAAAATAAATTTTCTTTTTCTTCTCCGTCTCATCATTGTCATCAAACTGGTCAGCACCAAAAGATGTGATGTGCGGTTTGATATCGTCGGTTACAAGAGCAATGAAGTTGAGTGATATTAAACAAGCTAAATTTGACTTAATGATGATGGAAACCATTAGCATCTCACAAAGCCTTCAATTTTGGTGCAACAACATAAAGAGTTAATAGTTTCATTCCCTGCAAAGTACACAAATAACTACGATTAAAAGGTCTAACCCACATATTAGTGTATCCTTTTATTCTTGAATATTGCTTAATTATGAATTTAATAAAAATATTTTATAAGATGAAAGATATTATATTTATTCATATATGTAGTAATTTTTGTTTATAATATGTAGTTTAATTATGGTATTGAACTAACATTACCATATGCCATAGATGTCTACAAAGATAATCAAAGTGTAAGCTTTACAAAAATAATCAATTTTAAATATGCAATGCATTAGCATTAAAAAAATAAATGTTTTGTATCTAAAGCGATAAATATATTGGTTTTGAAATTATTTTATAACTTGTTTTTTGCACGCACACACGGGAAGTTATAAACTTTTATTGTATGTATACCTCCTAGCAATCCATAGATATACAATGAATTTGATCACACTAAGAATAAGCCAATTAAATAATAAAGATGACCCTTATTCATATTATCTGGTAACCAACTAAGATTTCCATTTTTGTAGTAACTTTTGTGACAACAATAAAAAGAAATGTAGTCACATAGTTTCCCAATGCATTAATGGTCAGTGAAAGGGAAGATAACATACTTATCATTGCATCAGGTGCCTTGCCATAAAAGAAATACATCTGACCAAATCTTGTGAAAATTCAGCTGCACCAAAGAGGAAATACTGTACTACTTTCCAAAATAATGGAATAGGAATGGTATCGTGATTATAGTAGATATGTTTTTGAACTAAGTCGAGACATACGACTTTTAGATTGCTGACCACGATGATGGAAAAGATAGAGATGACTAGGCTTATTCCAATTCTTTGAATTTGTGTTAATCCGTTTTCATGGCAGGTATACTTTCTTGCAAAGGGGACAATGATACAATCATAGATTGGATCACAGAAGATGACACTTAGATGGTCAAAAAGGGAGAGGTGTATGTACGGAGCTTTAAACTTAGGATAATTTGTTGAACCATTGTATTGCCTTGTAACACAAATGTTATTCCCATTTGACTTAATACCACTGCAAAGGCTATTTGAGATGGCCAAACAGGAAGTATCCGGATAACCGATTTGAGCTCCTTAACATGTGTTACGGTGCAAAGCCTTTATGGATTGATACATCGCTAGTCTAGTATGATTATTTCTCTATTACTTCCTTATCCAAACACCTGGAATCATAACAGAATTTGAAGCCATCATTTTCATTGCAATACTACTTCTCATCACAAAAAGTAAATATCAACATGGTTTTGATATCTAACTTCAATTCATTTGTATGATCAAGTTTGCAGATCCCTTTGGTATTAAACTGCAAATTTGTAGTCTTATAAAGATACTTTTCATCTGGATCTTTCAGCGTATGTTTCTCAAATGTCACAAATATAACTTGACATTTGCTTGTAATGGGACTTTCACCATGTATTTGAAGTCTATACCATTGACTATCGATGGAGAAAATTATATAAGTGAAAACCATTGCAGTTGTAGGTACACTAGAACCCCAACCCCATCATGCTTTCATCTAAATCCAAACCAAGATCGACGAGCCAATGACTGCGCCAATATTGATTGAGAACTAAAGCCATTTGAAAAATAAATTTTCTTTTTCTTCTCCGTCTCATCATTGTCATCAAACTGGTCAGCACCAAAAGATGAGATGTGCGGTTTGATATCGTCGGTTACAAGAGCAATGAAGTTGAGTGATATTAAACAAGCTAAATTTGACTTAATGTTGATGGAAACCATTAGCATCTCACAAAGCCTTCAATTTTGGTGCAACAACATAAAGAGTTAATAGTTTCATTCCCTGCAAAGTACACAAATAACTACGATTAAAAGGTCTAATCCACATATTAGTGTATCCTTTTATTCTTGAATATTGCTTAATTATGAATTTAATAAAAATATTTTATAAGATGAAAGATATTATATTTATTCATATATGTAGTAATTTTTGTTTATAATATGTAGTTTAATTATGGTATTGAACTAACATTACCATATGCCATAGATGTTTACAAAGATAATCAAAGTGTAAGCTTTACAAAAATAATCAATTTTAAATATGCAATGCATTAACATTAAAAAAATAAATGTTTTGTATCTAAAGCGATACATATATTGGTTTTGAAATTATTTTATAACTTGTTTTTTGCACGCACACACGGGAAGTTATAAACTTTTATTATATGTATACCTCCTAGCAATCCATAGATATACAATGAATTTGATCACACTAAGAATAAGCCAATTAAATAATAAAGATGACCCTTATTCATATTATCTGGTAACCAACTAAGATTTCCATTTTTGTAGTAACTTTTGTGACAACAATAAAAAGAAATGTAGTCACATAGTTTCCCAATGCATTAATGGTCAGTGAAAGGGAAGATAATGTTGTGAATTCAATGCCAAGAACAAAGTATAAAACAAGGAAGAATAAAGGACAAGGAAGAAGAGGAACACAATAATTGGTTATAACTGCTATTCTTTCACTTTCTCTTAAAACAAGATTACAAGTTTACAAGAATAACAAATAACCTCTCTCACCCTAAATTAGGATTTGCAGCTTAGCAATGATGAGAGACTAGTATGCTATTTATAATAAAACCTAACATACTAACTAATGGGCTTTTTCAGCAAGGCCCATTACACAAGCCAACTTAATAAACAAGCTAACTTAACAAATTAGGGTTTAAACACTAAAACCTAATTTAACATGCTAACAACCCTAGCATCTTCGACACAAGCATGTGAACAACCTTCGACTTCATGCTTAACCCTGTCGAACCAAGAAGCTACCCTTCGGCCATACTAGAGTTCGATCCAAAATCTCACAAATCTCCACCTTGGATCTAACTCTACAACATCAAGGGAACAAACTAGCTTTCTTCATGCAGCTTTATCAACTGCATACAGTGGAAAAACTTGCAACTCGACAATGTCTTGGTGATCATATCAGCAGCATTGTCTTCAGTCGAAACCTTCAGCACTTGGACTTCTCCACGCTCGATTACTCCTCTGATGAAATGCAGCCTCACATCAATGTGCTTAGTTCGCTCATGATAGGCTGAATTCTTCGACAGGTGTATTGCACTTTGACTATCACATTTAATAGTGATACCTCGACCTTGAAGTTTCAGCTCCTTCGCAAAACCTTCAAGCCACAATGCTTCTTTCACAGCTTCAGTTAATGCAATGTACTCCGCTTCAGTGGTTGATAGAGCAACAACCTTCTGAAGTGTTGCTTTCCAACTAATTGCTGTGCCAAACATAGTGAAAACATATCCAGAAGTAGATTTCCTGGAATCCATACAACCTGCATAATCAGAGTCGACATATCCTTCGATTACTGCTTTACCATCTTCACCCAAGGCTCCACCATAAATTAGGACTCTATTCAGAGACCCATTTATGTACCTTAAAATCCACTTCAATGCTTGCCAGTGAGCCTTTCCAGGATTCGCCATGTACCTGCTTACAAGACTTACTGCGTATGCTATGTCGGGTCTAGTACAAACCATAGCATACATCAAAGAACCAACTATATTAGCATATGGGATGCTATTCATATAGGCTCTTTCCACATCAGTACTGGGACACTGATCAATACTCAGCTTGAATTGAGGGTTTGTTGGAGTCACAACTGGCTTCGAATTCGACATACCAAACTTTTCAAGAATCTTCCGTAGATATGCCTCTTTAGATAGGCATAACTTCGACTTCTTTCTATCTCTTCGAATGTCAATTCCAAGAATCCTGGAAGCAGCTCCCAGATCCTTCATATCGAACTCCTTATTGAGTTCAGCCTTCACCCTCATCACATCTTCGACACTGTTGCTTGCTATGAGAATATCATCCACATAAAGCAACAAAATAACAAATGAATTACCAGGTCGAAATCTGAAGTAAACACAGTGGTCGAACTGACTTCTAATGAAACTTATGCGTGCCATGAACTTGTCGAATCTCCTATTCCACTGTCGAGGAGATTGTTTCAGCCCATACAAGGATCTCTTTAACTTACACACATAATCATCCTTCCCCTTTTCGACATACCCTTCAGGTTGCCTCATCAGGATCGTTTCATCTAGATCACCATACAAGAACGCAGTCTTCACATCCATCTGTTCCAGTTCAAGATCGAACTGTGCCACCATGGCAAGCAACATTCGAATGGACCTATGCTTCACAACAGGAGAAAACACATCATTGAAGTCGACACCTTCTTTCTGAGTGAAACCCCTTGCAACTAACCTTGCCTTGTATCTTTTCGACGTCACTCCTTCAATTCCTTCCTTAACTTTGAAAATCCATTTACAGCTGACTAACCTTGCCCCAACAGGTTTCTTGATCAGTTCCCAAGTATGATTATCATGAAGAGATTTCATCTCATCATCCATGGCCTTCAGCCATTCAGTCTTATTTCGACTCCTCATAACTTCCTTATAGTCTCTAGGTTCTTCGTCTAGAACCTCACTTGCAGAGATTAAGGCATAAGCTATAAGATCTGCATATCCAAGTCCCTGAGGTGGCTTGATGACTCTTCTCGACCTATCTCTCGACAATAGGTAGTCATCGTCAGTTTCCTCAACTTCAGCATCTTCTGCTTCTTCTTCGACTTCATCTGGGATATGCAATTCAGCATCAACATGCTCCACCTCAACAGGAATCTCTACCTGTTCCAGCTCTTCGTCAGATGTTTCTGTACTTCGACCAACATCATTAGTTTTCTTAAAAGCCATTTCAGCTTCATTGAAAACTACATCTCGACTGGTGATACACCTCCTGTGACCTGGCTCTAGGCACCATAGCCTATAAGCTTTGACTCCTTCAGGGTATCCCAAGAACATGCATTTCAGAGCTCTAGGTTCGACCTTGTCTTGCCTAATGTGAGCATAGGCTACGCAGCCAAATACTCTCAGTTTGTCGAGATCTGGTGGATGTCCCGACCAAACTTCTTCAGGTGTCTTCATATCTAACGCTGTCGAAGGACATCTGTTTATAAGATATGTTGCTGTCGCAACAGCCTCAGCCCAGAACACCTTCTTTAACCCCGCACTAGTCAACATACATCTAACTCTCTCCAAAATAGTTCGATTAAACCTTTCAGCCAAACCATTTTGTTGTGGAGTACCTGCAGTAGTTCTATGCCTTGCAATACCAGAGGTAGCACAAAAACTGTCGAATGCCTCATTGCAAAATTCAAGGCCATTGTCGGTTCTCAACCTCTTGACCTTTCTGCCAGTCTGATTTTCAACCAGAGTCTTCCAACTTTTGAAATTCTCAAACGTTTCATCCTTAGTCTTCTGGATGAATACCCATAATTTTCTGGAATAATCATCTACTATGGATAGGAAATACCTTGCCCCAGAATGTGATGCACACCTTGCAGGCCCCCAAAGATCAGCATGGATGTAATCAAGGGATCCATGTGTTCTTGATTTGCCTTTGTTGAACTTCACTCTGCAAGATTTTCCAAGTACACAGGGTTCACAAAACTTCAGCTTTTCGACTTTGTCTCCACCAAGCAGATTTTGTTTCCCTAATTCGACCAGACCCCTTTCACTGACATGGCCCAATCTCATGTGCCAGATTTCAGTTTTCGACAAAGGTTTCGTGGATGCAACATTTGTCGAACCACTTACAACTTCAGCCTCAAGGGTATACAAGCCTTGTTTCTTCACGCCTCTCAAGACTTCCTTCGAACCCTTCATGACTCTTAGGATACTTTTCTCTCCTTGGAAAACATATCCTTTCTTGTCGAATTCACCAAGAGAAAGCAGATTTCTCTTCAAATCAGGAACATACCTGACTTCAGTCAACAACCTTATTGACTCATCATGGAGCTTGAATCTAACAGATCCAATACCTGCAATCTTGCAAGCCTTGTTGTTTCCCAGCAATACTGATCCACCATCTTGATCACATAATTCCTCGAACAAGTCTTTGTTTGGAGTCATGTGCCAAGTGCAACCTGAATCCATAATCCACTCTCTCTTAGAGTCACTGCTTGAAACCACAAGAACATCAGATGATTCGAAATCATCTTGAACAATGGCAGCGTTGCCATTATCCTTACCTCCATGATATTTCAGGCGTTCAGGGCACACCTTTCTTGTGTGACCCTCCTTTTTACAATGGTAGCATCGAATGCCAGATGCTTCGCCACTGTAAGACTTCGACTGGCTTTTGCCTTTCTTCTTGTCGAACTTACCATCCTTTCGTAAGAGTTTTCCTTTAACGGCCAAACCTTCGCCAACAGTCGAAGGTTTATGCTCCTTTCGTTCATTCAAGTCCTTAGAGTACAAGGCTGATTGAACTTCTTCAAACGTCAGGGACTCCCTTCCATACAAGAGAGTTTCTTTGAAGTGAGCATGTGATCTAGGCAAAGAACACAATAGTAACAGCGCTTGATCTTCATCATCGATCTTCACATCAATATTTTCAAGATCAAGAATCAGCTTGTTGAACATATCCAACTGCTCAGCCAATACTTTGTCTTCAATCATCTTGAATGAATACAAAGCTTGCTTCAGGTAGAGTCGATTTACCAGCGATTTGGTCATATACAAACTTTCAAGTTTCACCCATAACCCTGATGCCGTCGTCTCCTTTGATACCTGCCGGAGAACCTTATCACCAAGGCTCAACAAAATTGCGCTGTGTGCTTTCTCGATCATATTCGTCTTCTCCGCTGCCGTTAATTCTGCATTCATGGCTGCCTCTCCCTTCAACGCTTCCAAACAACCCTGCTGAACCAGTAGGGCTTTCATCTTCAAGCGCCACAGACCGAAATCATTCACTCCGGTGAACTTTTCAATCTCATACTTTGTTGAAGGCATCTTCTCCACGCTCACCGCACCAATTTGTTGTGAATTCAATGCCAAGAACAAAGTATAAAACAAGGAAGAATAAAGGACAAGGAAGAAGAGGAACACAATAATTGGTTATAACTGCTATTCTTTCACTTTCTCTTAAAACAAGATTACAAGTTTACAAGAATAACAAATAACCTCTCTCACCCTAAATTAGGATTTGCAGCTTAGCAATGATGAGAGACTAGTATGCTATTTATAATAAAACCTAACATACTAACTAATGGGCTTTTTCAGCAAGGCCCATTACACAAGCCAACTTAATAAACAAGCTAACTTAACAAATTAGGGTTTAAACACTAAAACCTAATTTAACATGCTAACAACCCTAGCATCTTCGACACAAGCATGTGAACAACCTTCGACTTCATGCTTAACCCTGTCGAACCAAGAAGCTACCCTTCGGCCATACTAGAGTTCGATCCAAAATCTCACAGATAACATACTTATCATTGCATCAGGTGCCTTGCCATAAAAGAAATACATCTGACCAAATCTTGTGAAAATTCAGCTGCACCAAAGAGGAAATACTGTACTACTTTCCAAAATAATGGAATAGGAATGGTATCGTGATTATAGTAGATATGTTTTTGAACTAAGTCGAGACATACGACTTTTAGATTGCTGACCACGATGATGGAAAAGATAGAGATGACTAGGCTTATTCGAATTCTTTGAATTTGTGTTAATCCGTTTTCATGGCAGGTATACTTTCTTGCAAAGGGGACAATGATACAATCATAGATTGGATCACAGAAGATGACACTTAGATGGTCAAAAAGGGAGAGGTGTATGTACGGAGCTTTAAACTTAGGATAATTTGTTGAACCATTGTATTGCCTTGTAACACAAATGTTATTCCCATTTGACTTAATACCACTGCAAAGGCTATTTGAGATGGCCAAACAGGAAGTATCCGGATAACCGATTTGAGCTCCTTAACATGTGTTACGGTGCAAAGCCTTTATGGATTGATACATCGCTAGTCTAGTATGATTATTTCTCTATTACTTCCTTATCCAAACACCTGGAATCATAACAGAATTTGAAGCCATCATTTTCATTGCAATACTACTTCTCATCACAAAAAGTAAATATCAACATGGTTTTGATATCTAACTTCAGTTCATTTGTATGATCAAGTTTGCAGATCCCTTTGGTATTAAACTGCAAATTTGTAGTCTTATAAAGATACTTTTCATCTGGATCTTTCAGCGTATGTTTCTCAAATGTCACAAATATAACTTGACATTTGCTTGTAATGGGACTTTCACCATGTATTTGAAGTCTATACCATTGACTATCGATGGAGAAAATTATATAAGTGAAAACCATTGCAGTTGTAGGTACACTAGAACCCCAACCCCATCATGCTTTCATCTAAATCCAAACCAAGATCGACGAGCCAATGACTGCGCCAATATTGATTGAGAACTAAAGCCATTTGAAAAATAAATTTTCTTTTTCTTCTCCGTCTCTTCATTGTCATCAAACTGGTCAGCACCAAAAGATGAGATGTGCGGTTTGATATCGTCGGTTACAAGAGCAATGAAGTTGAGTGATATTAAACAAGCTAAATTTGACTTATTGTTGATGGAAACCATTAGCATCTCACAAAGCCTTCAATTTTGGTGCAACAACATAAAGAGTTAATAGTTTCATTCCCTGCAAAGTACACAAATAACTACGATTAAAAGGTCTAATCCACATATTAGTGTATCCTTTTATTCTTGAATATTGCTTAATTATGAATTTAATAAAAATATTTTATAAGATGAAAGATATTATATTTATTCATATATGTAGTAATTTTTGTTTATAATATGTAGTTTAATTATGGTATTGAACTAACATTACCATATGCCATAGATGTCTACAAAGATAATCAAAGTGTAAGCTTTACAAAAATAATCAATTTTAAATATGCAATGCATTAACATTAAAAAAATAAATGTTTTGTATCTAAAGCGATACATATATTGGTTTTGAAATTATTTTATAACTTGTTTTTTGCACGCACACACGGGAAGTTATAAACTTTTATTATATGTATACCTCCTAGCAATCCATAGATATACAATGAATTTGATCACACTAAGAATAAGCCAATTAAATAATAAAGATGACCCTTATTCATATTATCTGGTAACCAACTAAGATTTCCATTTTTGTAGTAACTTTTGTGACAACAATAAAAAGAAATGTAGTCACATAGTTTCCCAATGCATTAATGGTCAGTGAAAGGGAAGATAACATACTTATCATTGCATCAGGTGCCTTGCCATAAAAGAAATACATCTGACCAAATCTTGTGAAAATTCAGCTGCACCAAAGAGGAAATACTGTACTACTTTCCAAAATAATGGAATAGGAATGGTATCGTGATTATAGTAGATATGTTTTTGAACTAAGTCGAGACATACGACTTTTAGATTGCTGACCACGATGATGGAAAAGATAGAGATGACTAGGCTTATTCCAATTCTTTGAATTTGTGTTAATCCGTTTTCATGGCAGGTATACTTTCTTGCAAAGGGGACAATGATACAATCATAGATTGGATCACAGAAGATGACACTTAGATGGTCAAAAAGGGAGAGGTGTATGTACGGAGCTTTAAACTTAGGATAATTTGTTGAACCATTGTATTGCCTTGTAACACAAATGTTATTCCCATTTGACTTAATACCACTGCAAAGGCTATTTGAGATGGCCAAACAGGAAGTATCCGGATAACCGATTTGAGCTCCTTAACATGTGTTACGGTGCAAAGCCTTTATGGATTGATACATCGCTAGTCTAGTATGATTATTTCTCTATTACTTCCTTATCCAAACACCTGGAATCATAACAGAATTTGAAGCCATCATTTTCATTGCAATACTACTTCTCATCACAAAAAGTAAATATCAACATGGTTTTGATATCTAACTTCAATTCATTTGTATGATCAAGTTTGCAGATCCCTTTGGTATTAAACTGCAAATTTGTAGTCTTATAAAGATACTTTTCATCTGGATCTTTCAGCGTATGTTTCTCAAATGTCACAAATATAACTTGACATTTGCTTGTAATGGGACTTTCACCATGTATTTGAAGTCTATACCATTGACTATCGATGGAGAAAAATATATAAGTGAAAACCATTGCAGTTGTAGGTACACTAGAACCCCAACCCCATCATGCTTTCATCTAAATCCAAACCAAGATCGACGAGCCAATGACTGCGCCAATATTGATTGAGAACTAAAGCCATTTGAAAAATAAATTTTCTTTTTCTTCTCCGTCTCATCATTGTCATCAAACTGGTCAGCACCAAAAGATGAGATGTGCGGTTTGATATCGTCGGTTACAAGAGCAATGAAGTTGAGTGATATTAAACAAGCTAAATTTGACTTAATGTTGATGGAAACCATTAGCATCTCACAAAGCCTTCAATTTTGGTGCAACAACATAAAGAGTTAATAGTTTCATTCCCTGCAAAGTACACAAATAACTACGATTAAAAGGTCTAACCCACATATTAGTGTATCCTTTTATTCTTGACTATTGCTTAATTATGAATTTAATAAAAATATTTTATTAGATGAAAGATATTATATTTATTCATATATGTAGTAATTTTTGTTTATAATATGTAGTTTAATTATGGTATTGAACTAACATTACCATATGCCATAGATGTCTACAAAGATAATCAAAGTGTAAGCTTTACAAAAATAATCAATTTTAAATATGCAATGCATTAACATTAAAAAATAAATGTTTTGTATCTAAAGCGATACATATATTGGTTTTGAAATTATTTTATAACTTGTTTTTTGCACGCACACACGGGAAGTTATAAACTTTTATTGTATGTATACCTCTTAGCAATCCATAGATATACAATGAATTTGATCACACTAAGAATAAGCCAATTAAATAATAAAGATGACCCTTATTCATATTATCTGGTAACCAACTAAGATTTCCATTTTTGTAGTAACTTTTGTGACAACAATAAAAAGAAATGTAGTCACATAGTTTCCCAATGCATTAATGGTCAGTGAAAGGGAAGATAACATACTTATCATTGCATCAGGTGCCTTGCCATAAAAGAAATACATCTGACCAAATCTTGTGAAAATTCAGCTGCACCAAAGAGGAAATACTGTACTACTTTCCAAAATAATGGAATAGGAATGGTATCGTGATTATAGTAGATATGTTTTTGAACTAAGTCGAGACATACGACTTTTAGATTGCTGACCACGATGATGGAAAAGATAGAGATGACTAGGCTTATTCGAATTCTTTGAATTTGTGTTAATCCGTTTTCATGGCAGGTATACTTTCTTGCAAAGGGGACAATGATACAATCATAGATTGGATCACAGAAGATGACACTTAGATGGTCAAAAAGGGAGAGGTGTATGTACGGAGCTTTAAACTTAGGATAATTTGTTGAACCATTGTATTGCCTTGTAACACAAATGTTATTCCCATTTGACTTAATACCACTGCAAAGGCTATTTGAGATGGCCAAACAGGAAGTATCCGGATAACCGATTTGAGCTCCTTAACATGTGTTACGGTGCAAAGCCTTTATGGATTGATACATCGCTAGTCTAGTATGATTATTTCTCTATTACTTCCTTATCCAAACACCTGGAATCATAACAGAATTTGAAGCCATCATTTTCATTGCAATACTACTTCTCATCACAAAAAGTAAATATCAACATGGTTTTGATATCTAACTTCAATTCATTTGTATGATCAAGTTTGCAGATCCCTTTGGTATTAAACTGCAAATTTGTAGTCTTATAAAGATACTTTTCATCTGGATCTTTCAGCGTATGTTTCTCAAATGTCACAAATATAACTTGACATTTGCTTGTAATGGGACTTTCACCATGTATTTGAAGTCTATACCATTGACTATCGATGGAGAAAATTATATAAGTGAAAACCATTGCAGTTGTAGGTACACTAGAACCCCAACCCCATCATGCTTTCATCTAAATCCAAACCAAGATCGACGAGCCAATGACTGCGCCAATATTGATTGAGAACTAAAGCCATTTGAAAAATAAATTTTCTTTTTCTTCTCCGTCTCATCATTGTCATCAAACTGGTCAGCACCAAAAGATGAGATGTGCGGTTTGATATCGTCGGTTACAAGAGCAATGAAGTTGAGTGATGTTAAACAAGCTAAATTTGACTTAATGTTGATGGAAACCATTAGCATCTCACAAAGCCTTCAATTTTGGTGCAACAACATAAAGAGTTAATAGTTTCATTCCCTGCAAAGTACACAAATAACTACGATTAAAAGGTCTAACCCACATATTAGTGTATCCTTTTATTCTTGACTATTGCTTAATTATGAATTTAATAAAAATATTTTATTAGATGAAAGATATTATATTTATTCATATATGTAGTAATTTTTGTTTATAATATGTAGTTTAATTATGGTATTGAACTAACATTACCATATGCCATAGATGTCTACAAAGATAATCAAAGTGTAAGCTTTACAAAAATAATCAATTTTAAATATGCAATGCATTAACATTAAAAAAATAAATGTTTTGTATCTAAAGCGATACATATATTGGTTTTGAAATTATTTTATAACTTGTTTTTTGCACGCACACACGGGAAGTTATAAACTTTTATTGTATGTATACCTCTTAGCAATCCATAGATATACAATGAATTTGATCACACTAAGAATAAGCCAATTAAATAATAAAGATGACCCTTATTCATATTATCTGGTAACCAACTAAGATTTCCATTTTTGTAGTAACTTTTGTGACAACAATAAAAAGAAATGTAGTCACATAGTTTCCCAATGAATTAATGGTCAGTGAAAGGGAAGATAACATACTTATCATTGCATCAGGTGCCTCGCCATAAAAGAAATACATCTGACCAAATCTTGTGAAAATTCAGCTGCACCAAAGAGGAAATAGTGTACTACTTTCCAAAATAATGGAATAGGAATGGTATCGTGATCATAGTAGATATGTTTTTGAACTAAGTCGAGACAAACGACTTTTAGATTGCTGACAACGATGATGGAAAAGACAGAGATGACTAGGCATATTCCAATTCTTTGAAGTTGTGTTAATCCGTTTTCATGGCAGGTATACTTTCTTGCAAAGGGGACAATGATGCAATCATTGATTGGATCACAGAAGATGACACTTAGATGGTCAAAAAGGGAGAGGTGTATGTACGGAGCTTTAAACTTAGGATAATTTGTTGAACCATTGTATTGCCTTGTAACACAAATGTTATTCCCATTTGACTTAATACTACTGCAAAGGCTATTTGTGATGGCCAAACAGGAAGTATCCGGATAACTGATTTGAGCTCCTTAACATGTGTTACGGTGCAAAGCCTCTATGGATTGGTACATCGCTAGTCTAGTATGATTATTTCTCTATTACTTCCTTATCCAAACACCTGGAATCATAACAGAATTCGAAGCCATCATTTTTACTGCAATACTACTTCTCATCACAAAAAGTAAATATAAACATGGTTTTGATATCTAACTTCAATTCATTGGTATTATCAAGTTTGCAGATCCCTTTGATATTAGACAGCAAATTTGTAGTCTTATAAAGATAATTTTCATCTGGATCTTTCAGCGTATGTTTCTCAAATATCACAAATATAACTTGACATTTGCTTGTAATGGGACTTTCACCATGTATTTGAAGTCTATACCATTGACTTTCGATGGAGGAAATTATATAAGTGAAAACCATTGCAGTTGTAGGTACACTAAAACCCCAACCCCATCATGCATTCATCTAAATCGAAACCAAGATCGACGAGCCAATGACTGCACCAATATTGATTGAGAACTAAAGCCATTTGAAAAATAAATTTTCTTTCTCTTCTCCGTCTCATCATTGTCATCAAACTGGTCAGCACCAAAAGATGAGATGTGCGGTTTGATATCATCGGTTCCAAGAGCAATGAAGTTGAGTGATATAAAACAAGCTAAATTTGACTTAATGTTGATGGAAACCATTAGCATCTCACAAAGCCTTCAATTTTAGTGCAACAACATAAAGAGTTAATAGTTTCATTCCCTACAAAGTACACAAATAACTACAATTAAAAGATCTAGCCCACATATTAGTGTATCCTTTTATTCTTGACTATTGCTTAATTATGAATTTAATAAAAATATTTTATAAGATGAAAGATATTATATTTATTCATATATGTAGTAATTTTTGTTTATAATATGTAGTTTAATTATGGTATTGAACTAACATTACCATATGCCATAGATGTCTACAAAGATAATCAAAGTGTAAGCTTTACAAAAATAATCAATTTTAAATATGCAATGCATTAACATTAAAAAGATAAATGTTTTGTATCTAAAGCGATACATATTGGTTTTGAAATTATTTTATAACTTGTTTTTTGCACGCACACACAGGAAGTTATAAACTTTTATTGTATGTATACCTCCTAGCAATCCATAGATATACAATGAATTTGATCACACTATGTGAGATTTTGGATCGAACTCTAGTATAGCCGAAGGGTAGCTTCTTGGTTCGACAGGGTTAAGCATGAAGTCGAAGGTTGTTCACATGCTTGTGTCGAAGATGCTAGGGTTGTTAGCATGTTAAATTAGGTTTTAGTGTTTAAACCCTAATTTGTTAAGTTAGCTTGTTTATTAAGTTGACTTGTGTAATGGGCCTTGTGGAAAAAGCCCATTAGTTAGTATGTTAGGTTTTATTATAAATAGCATACTAGTCTCTCATCATTGCTAAGCTGCAAATCCTAATTTAGGGTGAGAGAGGTTATTTGTTATTCTTGTAAACTTGTAATCTTGTTTTAAGAGAAAGTAAAAGAATAGCAGTTATAACCAATTATTGTGTTCTCCTCTTCTTCCTTGTCCTTTATTCATCCCTTATTTTATACTTTGTTCGTGGCATTGAATTCACAACAAATTGGTGCGGTGAGCGTAGAGAAGATGCCTTCAACAAAGTATGAGATTGAAAAGTTCACCGGAGTGAATGATTTCGGTCTGTGGCGCTTGAAGATGAAAGCCCTACTGGTTCAGCAGGGTTGTTTGGAAGCGTTGAAGGGAGAGGCAGCCATGAATGCAGAATTGACGGCAGCGGAGAAGAAGAATATGATCGAGAAAGCACACAGCGCAATTTTGTTGAGCCTTGGTGATAAGGTTCTCAGGCAGGTATCAAAGGAGACGACGGCATCAGGGTTATGGGTGAAACTTGAAAGTTTGTACATGACTAAATCGCTGGTAAATCGACTCTACCTGAAGCAAGCTTTGTATTCATTCAAGATGATTGAAGACAAAGTATTGGCTGAGCAGTTGGATATGTTCAACAAGCTGATTCTTGATCTTGAAAATATTGATGTGAAAATCGATGATGAAGATCAAGCGCTGTTACTATTGTGTTCTTTGCCTCGATCACATGCTCACTTCAAAGAAACTCTCTTGTATGGAAGGGAGTCCCTGACGTTTGAAGAAGTTCAATCAGCCTTGTACTCTAAGGACTTGAATGAACGAAAGGAGCATAAACCTTCGACTGTTGGCGAAGGTTTGGCCGTTAAAGGAAAACTCTTACGGAAGGATGGTAAGTTCGACAAGAAGAAAGGCAAAAGCCAGTCGAAGACTTACAGTGGCGAAGCATCTGGCATTCGATGCTACCATTGTAAAAAGGAGGGTCACACAAGAAAGGTGTGCCCTGAACGCTTGAAATATCATGGAGGTAAGGATAATGGCAACGCTGCCATTGTTCAAGATGATTTCGAATCATCTGATGTTCTTGTGGTTTCAAGCAGTGACTCTAAGAAGGAGTGGATTATGGATTCAGGTTGCACTTGGCACATGACTCCAAACAAAGACTTGTTCGAGGAATTATGTGATCAAGATGGTGGATCAGTATTGCTGGGAAACAACAAGGCTTGCAAGATTGCAGGTGTTGGATCTGTGAGATTCAAGCTCCATGATGAGTCAATAAGGTTGTTGACTGAAGTCAGGTATGTTCCTGATTTGAAGAGAAATCTGCTTTCTCTTGGTGAATTCGACAAGAAAGGATATGTTTTCCAAGGAGAGAAAAGTATCCTAAGAGTCATGAAAGGTTCGAAGGAAGTCTTGAGAGGCGTGAAGAAACAAGGCTTGTATACCCTTGAGGCTGAAGTTGTAAGTGGTTCGACAAATGTTGCATCCACGAAACCTTTGTCGAAAACAGAAATCTGGCACATGAGATTGGGCCATGTCAGTGAAAGGGGTCTAGTCGAATTAGGGAAACAAAATCTGCTTGGTGGAGACAAAGTCGAAAAGCTGAAGTTTTGTGAACCCTGTGTACTTGGAAAATCTTGCAGAGTGAAGTTCAACAAAGGCAAACAAAGAACACATGGATCACTTGATTACATCCATGCTGATCTTTGGGGGCCTGCAAGGTGTCCATCACATTCAGGAGCAAGGTATTTTCTATCCATAGTAGATGATTATTCCAGAAAATTATGGGTATTCATCCAGAAGACTAAGGATGAAACTTTTGAGAATTTCAAAAGTTGGAAGACTCTGGTTGAAAATCAGACTGGCAGAAAGGTCAAGAGGTTGAGAACCGACAATGGCCTTGAATTTTGCAATGAGGCATTCGACAGTTTTTGTGCTGCCTCTGGTATTGCAAGGCATAGAACTACTGCAGGTACTCCACAGCAAAATGGTTTGGCTGAAAGGTTTAATCGAACTATTTTGGAGAGAGTCAGATGCATGTTGACTAGTGCAGGGTTAACAAAGGTGTTCTGGGCTGAGGCTGTTTCGACAGCAACATATCTGATAAACAGATGTCCTTCGACAGCGTTAGATATGAAGACACCTGAAGAAGTTTGGTCGGGACATCCACCAGATCTCGACAAACTGAGAGTATTTGGCTGCGTAGCCTATGCTCACATTAGGCAAGATAAGGTCGAACCTAGAGCTCTGAAATGCATGTTCATGGGATACCCTGAAGGAGTCAAAGCTTATAGGCTATGGTGCCTAGAGCCAGGTCACAGGAGGTGTATCACCAGTCGAGATGTAGTTTTCAATGAAGCTGAAATGGCTTTTAAGAAAACTAATGATGTTGGTCGAAGTACAGAAACATCTGACGAAGAGCTGGAACAGGTAGAGATTCCTGTTGAGGTGGAGCATGTTGATGCTGAATTGCATATCCCAGATGAAGTCGAAGAAGAAGCAGAAGATGCTGAAGTTGAGGAAACTGACGATGACTACCTATTGTCGAGAGATAGGTCGAGAAGAGTCATCAAGCCACCTCAGAGACTTGGATATGCAGATCTTATAGCTTATGCCTTAATCTCTGCAAGTGAGGTTCTAGACGAAGAACCTAGAGACTATAAGGAAGTTATGAGGAGTCGAAATAAGACTGAATGGCTGAAGGCCATGGATGATGAGATGAAATCTCTTCATGATAATCATACTTGGGAACTGATCAAGAAACCTGTTGGGGCAAGGTTAGTCAGCTGTAAATGGATTTTCAAAGTTAAGGAAGGAATTGAAGGAGTGACGTCGAAAAGATACAAGGCAAGGTTAGTTGCAAGGGGTTTCACTCAGAAAGAAGGTGTCGACTTCAATGATGTGTTTTCTCCTGTTGTGAAGCATAGGTCCATTCGAATGTTGCTTGCCATGGTGGCACAGTTCGATCTTGAACTGGAACAGATGGATGTGAAGACTGCGTTCTTGTATGGTGATCTAGATGAAACGATCCTGATGAGGCAACCTGAAGGGTATGTCGAAAAGGGGAAGGAAGATTATGTGTGCAAGTTAAAGAGATCTTTGTATGGGCTGAAACAATCTCCTCGACAGTGGAATAGGAGATTCGACAAGTTCATGGCAAGCATAAGTTTCATTAGAAGTCAGTTCGACCACTGCGTTTACTTCAGATTTCGACCTGGTAATTCATTTGTTATTTTGTTGCTTTATGTGGATGATATTCTCATAGCAAGCAACAATGTTGAAGATGTGATGAGGGTGAAGGCTGAACTCAATAAGGAGTTCGATATGAAGGATCTGGGAGCTGCTTCCAGGATTCTTGGAATTGACATTCGAAGAGATAGAAAGAAGTCGAAGTTATGTCTATCTCAAGAGGCATATCTACGGAAGATTCTTGAAAAGTTTGGTATGTCGAATTCAAAGCCAGTTGTGACTCCAACAAACCCTCAATTCAAGCTGAGTATTGATCAGTGTCCCAGTACTGATGTGGAAAGAGCCTATATGAATAGCATCCCATATGCTAATATAGTTGGTTCTTTGATGTATGCTATGGTTTGTACTAGACCCGACATAGCATACGCAGTAAGTCTTGTAAGCAGGTACATGGCGAATCCTGGAAAGGCTCACTGGCAAGCATTGAAGTGGATTTTAAGGTACATAAATGGGTCTCTGAATAGAGTCCTAATTTATGGTGGAGCCTTGGGTGAAGATGGTAAAGCAGTAATCGAAGGATATGTCGACTCTGATTATGCAGGTTGTATGGATTCCAGGAAACCTATTTCTGGATATGTTTTCACTATGTTTGGCACAGCAATTAGTTGGAAAGCAACACTTCAGAAGGTTGTTGCTCTATCAACCACTGAAGCGGAGTACATTGCATTAACTGAAGCTGTGAAAGAAGCATTGTGGCTTGAAGGTTTTGCGAAGGAGCTGAAACTTCAAGGTCGAGGTATCACTGTTAAATGTGATAGTCAAAGTGCAATACACCTGTCGAAGAATTCAGCCTATCATGAGCGAACTAAGCACATTGATGTGAGGCTGCATTTCGTCAGAGGAGTAATCGAGCGTGGAGAAGTCCAAGTGCTGAAGGTTTCGACTGAAGACAATGCTGCTGATATGATCACCAAGACATTGTCGAGTTGCAAGTTTTTCCACTGTATGCAGTTGATAAAGCTGCATGAAGAAAGCTAGTTTGTTCCCTTGATGTTGTAGAGTTAGATCCAAGGTGGAGATTTGTGAGATTTTGGATCGAACTCTAGTATAGCCGAAGGGTAGCTTCTTGGTTCGACAGGGTTAAGCATGAAGTCGAAGGTTGTTCACATGCTTGTGTCGAAGATGCTAGGGTTGTTAGCATGTTAAATTAGGTTTTAGTGTTTAAACCCTAATTTGTTAAGTTAGCTTGTTTATTAAGTTGACTTGTGTAATGGGCCTTGTGGAAAAAGCCCATTAGTTAGTATGTTAGGTTTTATTATAAATAGCATACTAGTCTCTCATCATTGCTAAGCTGCAAATCCTAATTTAGGGTGAGAGAGGTTATTTGTTATTCTTGTAAACTTGTAATCTTGTTTTAAGAGAAAGTAAAAGAATAGCAGTTATAACCAATTCTTGTGTTCTTATTCTCTTCCCTAATTCCCTATTATATTTTGTTATTGGTATCGTTTTTCACAACACACTAAGAATAAGCCAATTAAATAATAAAGATGACCCTTATTCATATTATCTGGTAACCAACTAAGATTTCCATTTTTGTAGTAACTTTTGTGACAACAATAAAAAGAAATGTAGTCACATAGTTTCCCAATGCATTAATGGTCAGTGAAAGGGAAGATAACATACTTATCATTGCATCAGGTGCCTTGCCATAAAAGAAATACATCTGACCAAATCTTGTGAAAATTCAGCTGCACCAAAGAGGAAATACTGTACTACTTTCCAAAATAATGGAATAGGAATGGTATCGTGATTATAGTAGATATGTTTTTGAACTAAGTCGAGACATACGACTTTTAGATTGCTGACCACGATGATGGAAAAGATAGAGATGACTAGGCTTATTCCAATTCTTTGAATTTGTGTTAATCCGTTTTCATGGCAGGTATACTTTCTTGCAAAGGGGACAATGATACAATCATAGATTGGATCACAGAAGATGACACTTAGATGGTCAAAAAGGGAGAGGTGTATGTACGGAGCTTTAAACTTAGGATAATTTGTTGAACCATTGTATTGCCTTGTAACACAAATGTTATTCCCATTTGACTTAATACCACTGCAAAGGCTATTTGTGATGGCCAAACAGGAAGTATCCGGATAACCGATTTGAGCTCCTTAACATGTGTTACGGTGCAAAGCCTTTATGGATTGATACATCGCTAGTCTAGTATGATTATTTCTCTATTACTTCCTTATCCAAACACCTGGAATCATAACAGAATTTGAAGCCATCATTTTCATTGCAATACTACTTCTCATCACAAAAAGTAAATATCAACATGGTTTTGATATCTAACTTCAATTCATTTGTATGATCAAGTTTGCAGATCCCTTTGGAATTAAACTGCAAATTTGTAGTCTTATAAAGATACTTTTCATCTGGATCTTTCAGCGTATGTTTCTCAAATGTCACAAATATAACTTGACATTTGCTTGTAATGGGACTTTCACCATGTATTTGAAGTCTATACCATTGACTATCGATGGAGAAAATTATATAAGTGAAAACCATTGCAGTTGTAGGTACACTAGAACCCCAACCCCATCATGCTTTCATCTAAATCCAAACCAAGATCGACGAGCCAATGACTGCGCCAATATTGATTGAGAACTAAAGCCATTTGAAAAAAAAATTTCTTTTTCTTCTCTGTCTCATCATTGTCATCAAACTGGTCAGCACCAAAAGATGAGATGTGCGGTTTGATATCGTCGGTTACAAGAGCAATGAAGTTGAGTGATATTAAACATGTTGTGAAAAACGATACCAATAACAAAGTATAATAGGGAATTAGGGAAGAGAATAAGAACAGAAGAATTGGTTATAACTGCTATTCTTTTACTTTCTCTTAAAACAAGATTACAAGTTTACAAGAATAACAAATAACCTCTCTCACCCTAAATTAGGATTTGCAGCTTAGCAATGATGAGAGACTAGTATGCTATTTATAATAAAACCTAACATACTAACTAATGGGCTTTCTCCACAAGGCCCATTACACAAGCCAACTTAATAAACAAGCTAACTTAACAAATTAGGGTTTAAACACTTAAACCTAATTTAACATGCTAACAACCCTAGCATCTTCGACACAAGCATGTGAACAACCTTCGACATCATGCTTAACCCTGTCGAACCAAGAAGCTACCCTTCGGCCATACTAGAGTTTGATCCAATATCTCACAAATCTCCACCTTGGATCTAACTCTACAACATCAAGGGAACACACTAGCTTTCTTCATGCAGCTTTATCAACTGCATACAGTGGAAAAACTTGCAACTCGGCAATGTCTTGGTGATCATATCAGCAGCATTGTCTTCAGTCGAAACCTTCAGCACTTGGACTTCTCCACGCTCGTTTACTCCTCTGACGAAATGCAGCCTCACATCAATGTGCTTAGTTCGCTCATGATAGGCTGAATTCTTCGACAGGTGTATTGCACTCTGACTATCACATTTAACAGTGATACTTCGACCTTGAAGTTTCAGCTCCTTTGCAAAACCTTCAAGCCACAATGCTTCTTTCACAGCTTCAGTGAGAGCAATATATTCAGCTTCAGTGGTTGATAGAGCAACAACCTTCTGAAGAGTTGCTTTCCAACTAATTGCTGTGCCAAACATAGTGAAAACATACCCAGAAATAGACTTTCTAGAATCCATACAACCTGCATAATCAGAGTCGACATATCCTTCTATTACTGCTTTACTATCTTCACCCAAGGCTCCACCATAAATTAGGACTCTATTCAGAGACCCATTTATGTACCTTAAAATCCACTTCAATGCTTGCCAGTGAGCCTTTCCAGGATTCGCCATGTACCTGCTTACAAGACTTACTGCGTATGCTATGTCGGGTCTAGTACAGACCATAGCATACATCAAAGAACCGACTATATTAGCATATGGGATGCTATTCATATAGGCTCTTTCGACATCAGTACTGGAACACTGATCAATACTCAGCTTGAATTGAGGGTTTGTTGGAGTCACAACTGGCTTCGAATTCGACATACCAAACTTTTCAAGAATCTTCCGTAGATATGCCTCTTGAGATAGACATAACTTCGACTTCTTTCTATCTCTTCGAATGTCAATTCCAAGAATCCTGGAAGCAGCTCCCAGATCCTTCATATCGAACTCCTTATTGAGTTCAGCCTTCACCCTCATCACATCTTCAACATTGTTGCTTGCTATGAGAATATCATCCACATAAAGTAACAAAATAACAAATGAATTACCAGGTCGAAATCTGAAGTAAACGCAGTGGTCGAACTGACTTCTAATGAAACTTATGCGTGCCATGAACTTGTCGAATCTCCTATTCCACTGTCGAGGAGATTGTTTCAGCCCATACAAAGATCTCTTTAACTTGCACACATAATCTTCCTTCCCCTTTTCGACATACCCTTCAGGTTGCCTCATCAGGATCGTTTCATCTAGATCACCATACAAGAACGCAGTCTTCACATCCATCTGTTCCAGTTCAAGATCGAACTGTGCCACCATGGCAAGCAACATTCGAATGGACCTATGCTTCACAACAGGAGAAAACACATCATTGAAGTCGACACCTTCTTTCTGAGTGAAACCCCTTGCAACTAACCTTGCCTTGTATCTTTTCGACGTCACTCCTTCAATTCCTTCCTTAACTTTGAAAATCCATTTACAGCTGACTAACCTTGCCCCAACAGGTTTCTTGATCAGTTCCCAAGTATGATTATCATGAAGAGATTTCATCTCATCATCCATGGCCTTCAGCCATTCAGTCTTATTTCGACTCCTCATAACTTCCTTATAGTCTCTAGGTTCTTCGTCTAGAACCTCACTTGCAGAGATTAAGGCATAAGCTATAAGATCTGCATATCCAAGTCTTTGAGGTGGCTTGATGACTCTTCTTGACCTATCTCTCGACAATAGGTAGTCATCGTCAGTTTCCTCAACTTCAGCATCTTCTGCTTCTTCTTCGACTTCATCTGGGATATGCAATTCAGCATCAACATGCTCCACCTCAACAGGAATCTCTACCTGTTCCAGCTCTTCGTCAGATGTTTCTGTACTTCGACCAACATCATCAGTTTTCTTAAAAGCCATTTTAGCTTCATTAAAAACTACATCTCGACTGGTGATACACCTCCTGTGACCTGGCTCTAGGCACCATAGCCTATAAGCTTTGACTCCTTCAGGGTATCCCATGAACATGC